>NC_056731.1:366488394-366560894 GCF_019279795.1 Protopterus annectens
TAGTCCGCTGTCCTCGATCGGCCCGAATACCAAAGTATTAGGCTGACGTCGGTCATGGCGCTCAGATCTGACATCAGAGCGTCAGGGTATAAAAGCGCATGACCGACGTCATATCCTCAGTCTTTTCTTGCCCCAGATGTCAGAAGGCCCTAAAAAAAAAGGCCATAGCCAAAAATAGAATACTTCCCAAAAGGCATGTACAAATAACAGCTACCACCCAAACCATACAACCATTCCAAACTACAGAGGGGAAGGAGGGAGGGTAAATTGGACTGCAGCAATGTGGATCTTCGAACATCTACATTTATGGTAGGTACAAAACTGTACTATGTTCTTCATCTCACATTGCTGCAGTCCTTACATATGGGTAGAATCCCAAAGCGGAGGTAAAGGGAGGCTGGCAAAATCATAAAGCATTGGGGGCTGCCAAAATGCCCTGTAAGATTGCAGTGGCAAACCCAGCCCTAGATTTGGAATAAAGAGGAAGGTGGTAATGTTTAGAAAAAGTATGCACTGAACTCCAAGTAGCTGCTTCCAAAATATCTTTAGTAGCTACTCTCCTTAAAAAAGCTGTAGAAGTGGCAGTAGCCCTAGTGGAGTGAGGTCTGATCCCAGCCGGAATCTCCTTACCATGATGAGAACAACAAAAAGCAATACAAAAGCCAATCCACTTAGAAATAGTTTGTTTTGAAACAGGTTTCCCCTGAGAACCTAAAGCAAAAGAAACAAACAACTGCTGAGACTGTCTGAATCCTTTAGTCCTGCTCAAATAACGCAACTGCCTGTGAATATCCAAAGTGTGCAAAATTTTCTCCCCTTTATTTTGGGGATCTGCATAAAAAGTGGGCAAATGAATTGATTGGTTCAAGGCCACATTTGAAACCATTTTAGGCATAAAAGTAGGGTTAGTACTTGAGATACCCTATCCTTATGAAAAATTAGGAAGGGTTCAACTGCCATAAGAGCCTGTAATTCAGAAACCCTTTTAGCAGACGTAATGGCCAACAAAAAAGCAGTCTTCCAAGACAAAAACTTTAACTCAGCAGTAGCTGCAGGTTCAAAAGGAGGTAAAGTAAGTTTTTCCAACACAAAATTGAGATCCCAGGCAGGAGTAGGAGCTCTACGTGGGGGTCTTATGTTCTTTGCCCCTCTAAGAAATTGCTTAAACAGAGGATGAGAAAATAATGGAGGGTCACAGTCATAGTGAGCAGAAATGGCTGCAGCATGAACTTTTATAGAGGAGAAAGACAAACCCTTGTCTAATAATTCTGTAAGATATTGAAGAGAAACACTTAAATCAGGCCTGGAAACATCAAAGCTCTTTGTTTTGCTCCAAAATAAAAACCTCCTCCATTTATCAGCATAAACTTTCCTTGTTCTAGGCCTTCTGGCCTCCAAAATAACATTCAAAACTTGTTGTGGAAGCTGCGACCCTCCAGGTTCTAGAACCAAATGTGCCAGGCTGTTAGATGCAGGGACTGAATCCTGACATTGAGGAAATGATTGCCCTCCTGAGACAAAAGGTGCGGAATCGTAGGCAAAGGCCATGGAGGCTCTCGTACTAAACTCCTCAGCAGAGGGTACCAGTGCTGTCGAGGCCAATCTGGAGCTATTAGAATTATGGAGGGCTTGTCTTGTCTGACCTTCAAGAGTACCTTGGGTAGGAGAGGCAGAGGCGGAAAGGCATAGACGTGAAGATTGCTCCAACTGAATGATAGAGCATCCACTTTCCAAGCTGTGGGATGAAACATTTTCGTGCAAAACTTTGGCAACTGGAAATTTAGTGGAGAAGCGAACAGATCTATGTCTGGAGTTCCCCATATCACTGTCAATTTTCGAAATACATGAGGATCCAATTTCCACTCGTGGGGATCCACTATCTGTCTGCTCAAAACATCTGCTAAGGAGTTCTGTGCTCCTGGTAGAAACCTTGCCTGAAGATTGAGGTGCAAACAGAGCAGTCTCCCACAAAATCATTGCTTGCCTGCAAAGAGGGTACGAATGGGTTCCCCCTTGCTTGTTGATGTACCACATGACAGTTGTGTTGTCTGTTAGAATCAACACTTGCCCTGGGTGAAGTAAATCCTTGAAAGCCATCAATGCAAATTGGACTGCTAACATCTCCTTCAAGTTGATATGTAGATGTTGAAGTCTGGCAGGCCACGTGTCTTGAACCCATTTTCCATTGAGGTGTGCTCCCCAAGCCTTGTCAGAGGCATCTGTCGTTAAAATCTGACTCGCCTCTGGTCGGGGTCACAGAGAGTCCCTTGTTTAGGTGACATTCCTGAGCCCACCACAAAAATTCCTTTTGAATGCAAGGTATTATTTGAATGACAGTGTCCAGATCTTGGCAGTGTTGTGTCCATACATTTTTGAGATACCATTGTAGCTTCCTCATATGCAGTTTGGCATTGGGAAGCACCAGAATACAAGATGCCATGAACCCCAAGGCTTGAAGGACTGTCCTTGCAGTCAGCCTGGACCGTAGAGACAATTGATGGAAGTAAAGTGTAAGGTTCTTTTGCTTGTCCTGGGTCAAAAAGGCCATCTGGGAAGCTGTATTCAGTCTCACACCCAGAAAGCACATTTCCTGAGAGGGTACTAGACTGGACTTTGTTTCGTTCACAGAATACCCTAGGCACCTTAACACTGCCATCACATACTGTAGATGATGAAGAAGTTCGTACTTGTCTTGAGCCAGAATCAGGCAATCGTCCAAATAAGGATAAATTTGTATTCCTCTTAACCGTAAGAAGGCTATCACTGCAGCCAGAACCTTTGTGAACACCCTGGGCGCAGTAGATAAGCCAAAGGGCAATGCAGAGAACTGATAATGTAAAGTCCCAGCCCGAAAACGCAGGTACCTCCTGCAACTGGGCCTGATAGGAACATGAAGATAAGCCTCTTTGAGATCCAGAGTTATCATCCAGTGATCTTTGCCCAACAGAGGTAGAAGTTGTTGCAACGTCAACATTTTGAATTTTGGAATGTCCAGGTATGTGTTGAGGATAGATAAATCCAAAATTGGCCTCCAAGTGTTTCCTTTCTTTGGTACTAGAAACAGGCGAGAATAAAATCCTAGGCCCACTTCTGAAAGAGGGACCTGCTGTATAGCCCCCATTTGAAGAAGTAAAGAAATCTGCTTGTGAGCCTCTACCCTTTGCTGAGGAGGAACGTCTGGCATGCCTTTGAAAGGAGGCAATGTATGGAAATAAAACTTGTAGCCTCGGTCTATAATGTCCAACACCCATTTGTCCTGGGTGATTAAAAGCCAGTTTTGCTTGAAGAGTGCCAACTTTCCTCCCAAAGGAGCTGCCAGACAGGAGGAATCTGGCAGCTGAAGATGCAGGTCATTGGGCCTGTTTACGAAAGGACTGGCCCCTGCCCTCACCTGTAGATTGTGCAGGTGAACTCCATGTTCTAGGCCTGAAAGAACTCTGAGCTCTGCCCCTACCACGTCTAGATCTACCCCTAGACTGTAAATCAGAAGAAGGATAAGCCCATCCCTTAGTAGGCCAATTCCTGCTAAACTTAGGAGGCTGCACTTGCAAAAAATCTTTAACAGTCTGCATAGACTTAGCCTTGTCTTCCATTTTCTTCAAGACAGATTCCACAGGAGAACCAAACAAAACTTCAGACTGCAAAGGAGCATCCAAAATTCTAGTTTTAACATGCTCTGACAAATTTTGATCCTTAAGCCAGGCGTGCCTGCGAATAACAGAACCAGTGGCAGCCACCCTGGAAGAAGCCTGTAAAGCATCGAAACCACACTGCAAAGAATGCTTACCCACCTGTTCAGAGGCATGCACCAAATCCTGTAATTCTTTACACTCTATGCCCTCTGCCAAAGCATCCACTTTAGATTTTAGTTGAGTAAGGAGAAAATTCTGATACTTCAACATATGAAACTGGCAATTCAAAGCCCTCATTGCTAAAGTGGAAGAGGTATACACTTTCTTACCCCATCTATCCAAAGCTCTAGCATCTTTATCTATAGGAACTGGATTCTTTACAACAGAAGCCCTGACACCCTTAGGTCCCTGGCTAATAGTTTCTGGGTCAGCCCTTGGACTCTTATACAGAAATTTATGAGCCTCAGGTACTCTATAATACCTGTCTGGCTTAACTGGCAGGAGGCAGAGAGTCTGGATTAAGGGAAGCCTCGGAGAAAACGTCTTGAACAACATCCAAAACAGGAGGTATAGCCAAGGGCCTATGTTGTGGTAAAAACAAAAATTCCCTAAGCCTCTTTCGTGAATCTGAGAAATCCTGACCTTCCCATTTAAAATGTTCCCTCATAGAATGCAGGGTTTCTGAAAAAGAAAAATCCTCTGGAGGAGAAGCAGGAGGAGTGGAATCCTCTGCGTCTGAATCAGAATAAGGAGGAAAATCCTGAATGTCTTCAGCTGAAGACTCTGAGTAATCTGAAGCCTGCTCCAAACTTTCCACCTCTGGCTCCACTCTAGGCCTCTTATCAGGAGGGGGCATAGAACCTCTGATTAAAGAAATTAAATCTTCTGCCATTTTAAGCATGTGTTTTTTAGGCACAGAACCTGCAGAACAAGGACTGACACCCGTGGAAGGCAAACCAGGCCTGCCTTTGGAAGGAGCCTTAGAGACAGAAGGAGAAGACCTAACCACCTTAGGCAAGGAAGGGAGAACAGCAACCTGAGAGGCCCCCTCAGCCTGACCTGACTCCTGAGAGGCCACATCTTGTAAAATCAAAGCCTCCCCCTGAGACTCAACTGAAACCCCGGCTGGATCCACAGATTCCACCGTAGTTTCTAAAGAACCGGCATCCGGAACGGACGACTCATCCTGCCTGGACTTTAAAGATTTGTCTTTGCGCTTCTTCGCGGTAGCGGGTGTCGGAGGATCCGACGGTATGTTATAATTACACCGCTTACCGAAGACAAGCCTAGCGCAGTCTAACCTACGTTTAATGGTGCGCTTATTAAACCTAGCACAAAAGCGACACCCGACTACGTCGTGCTCAGGACCCAAGCAAGGAATACAAAGAGAGTGGTAATCCCTATGTGGTATCTGTTTCCCACAAGAAATACAATTATTCACTTTTTCTGACATCCGGAATTAACTGAGGCAAGAAAAAACAAAATATTCCCTAGCGGGTACTTAGCCCAACTTGGTTTCGGTCTGAAACTCAGAATATGAAAATTTCAGAACGCCGAACGGCACTTGCAAACGCTGCTTCTGCATCGGACCATGCGGCAAAAAAGACTGAGGATATGACGTCGGTCATGCGCTTTTATACCCTGACGCTCTGATGTCAGATCTGAGCGCCATGACCGATGTCAGCCTAATACTTTGGTATTCGGGCCGACCGAGGACAGCGGACTACCCATATGTAAGGACTGCAGCAATGTGAGATGAAGAACATCTGGCAGATTAATGGACTGGTTGTTAGATTCTGACACAACCTTATGAAGGAAAGAAGGGTCAATTCATAATGTTACTCTCTCCCTGTGAAAAATCAAGTAGAGAAGTTTAGAAGACAATGCTTGAAGTTCTGAAATCATTTTTTTGGTAGCCACTCCTCAGCAAGAAGAATCTTCCAGGTCAGAAAACTTTAGATCACATTTCGCAGCTGGTTCAAAAAGGGAATGAATTAGATACCTCAGTATCAAATTTAAGTCTGATGGAGGAGTTGGATCTTTATAAGATCTCAAAAGAAGGTTAACTCTCAAGAAGGCCTTACAAGGTCTTGATGAAGCTAGGGGAGAATTCTCAAATCCAATGTGAAAATTAGAGATGGCTGCTAATTTAAATCTAATGGTAGAGTGAGCTCCTTCATTGAAAACTGTTGCCAAAAATTCAAGGGCACTTTCTGCAGGGCTGTAAAACAGTCTTGTTTCTGATGCACCCCAAAAAACAAACCCTTTCCATTTACTTCTGTAAAGTTTCCTCATAGAAGCTTTATGGGAATATAAAAGTATATAACGGACAGGGGAAGAGAGCATAGGTTGACTGGCTATTAACCAAAGTGGAGTCGTTAGCCTAGTAAACTACTATGAACCTATGGAGAAAACACACTGTCAGCTTTAGGTTCATGATATCCAGGTGAACCATGTCTGTTGGGTGAGACATGGAGGTCTGGAATCAAATCCAAGGTGGGCAAATTACATGAGGCCAAAGAAAGGAGAACCAAATCTGTAAGACCAGTAAGGTGCAATGAGGATGACTCTGCTCTTCAACCAGAAAACTTTCTGCAGAAATTTGGGGATCAAGGGGGGTTGGGGGATACAGAAGATACTGGGGGACCAATCGTGTGGCAGAGCATCTCTCAATGATTCCCCCAGTGGGGGGGATTTCGGCAAAGAAGCTGCTGCACTTGTTGTTTAGGGGAGATCGCAGCAAGGCTATAACAAAAAGAAATAGCCTTGAGATCAAGGATTTGCTTATAGACAGCCAAACCTACAGATTTGGGATGAAAATATATAAAAAGATATTCAGACTTGCAAATGGCCTTGTCTTATCAATACCATCAGAGCTGCCTATGCAAATTCAAGGTGTAAAGAACTTTCTCACTAACAGACTGCGAGAAAGAAACTAATTAAGAGACAATTTAACAATTTGATAACCACCTTGGGCATAAAAGGAGGACTAGTATAAAGAGACACCCTATATCCCTATAAAATAAAGGAGGAACAGCCGTAATTACCTGGAGTTCAGCTACTCTCTTAGCTGAAGTAAGGGCCAATACAATAACAGTCTTCCATGTACAATGCTGTAAGAAAACTGAAGCTGCATACTCAAAAGTTGACAGATTCAAAAAAAAAAAAAAAAAACACTTGAGTACAAATTTAAGGTCCCAGGAAGGTGGAATAGGCTTCCCGGGAGGCCTGACATGAAGGACACCTTTAAGTAATTGCTTGACCTCAAATCTACAGGCCAGAGAAGGCATTAATAGAGGACAATCAGAAATAGCTCAGAGGTGAGCCTTAACAGAAAAATATGCTAACTAACCCAACATGGAGTAATTCACACAAAGAGAACCAGAAGGATTTCCACAGAAAGTGGATCCTGGTTACGAGCAAGGCACCAAACAGAAAATCTCTTCCATTTGGAGACCTAAAATTTCCTGGTAGTGGGTTTCCTGGCCTCCTCCAGAACCTTAAGCACATCTTCAGAAAAAAAGGTGCCTAAAAGGGATCAAAATCCTACCACCCACAGTGTAAGCTGAAGACAACCGAGGACCGCTTAGACCGTGTCCTGTGTGAGCAGGACCACACTGTGAGGTAAACTGTGGCTAGGTGTAGAAGAAGGTGGAATCAATGCTTATAGTCCAAAAGGGAGTCAACGACAATGGGGGAAGTCCTGTTCCTCAGAGCCTGAAGGTCCAGCTCAAGACAGAAGGCAAGGGAAAATGTAGAGAAACATCCCCTTCCAAGAAAAACCGAGGGAGTCTATCTTCCAAATCAGAGGCCCTGGGTGCAAAAAAGAAGTTGTCTATTCAAAAGGGAGGCAAAAATATCTACCAAAGGATTATCCCTCTGATGGGCAATGTCCATAAACAGAAAGATGCTAGGGAAGGAAGTGGAGCAACCAAGCAGTGAGGCTGAGAGAATGAATGGCCCGGTGCTGCTGACCCGACTGGTGGATCAAAAGATCCGGAACTGGGTCCAGATGCCAGGGCTGCACCAGAAGGCGACGATGCAGAGACGGAAACCAAATCTGTCGAGGCCAAAAAGGAGCAATGAGGATCAATTTGGCTCTCAAAACGGTGGCTTTCTGAATGACTTGTGGAATCAATGGAAAGGGAGGAAAAGCATAAAGAAGTCCCCGAGGCCAATCCTGGGTTAGAGAGTCTCTCAGGGGTTGGCCTGGAAGGGGAAATGGAGTGAAATAGTCTGGGCACTTGTTGTTTTGAGGGGTAGCGAAAAGATCGCAACAAGGAGTGCCCCACTTCAGAAAAATCTGATCCACTACAGATTGATTGAGAGACCACTCGTGAGGCATCAGAATAGATCTACTTAGCCTGTCCGCCAATAGGTTGGACCTGCCGGGGATGTGCGTTGCTATCAGAAACCGCTGAGAAGAGATCGCCCATTGCCAAAGTCTGAGAGCTTCTCGACATAAGTAATAGGACCTGGTTCCGCCCTGTTTGTTGATGTACCAGACCACGGACATGTTGTCCGTCTGTACTGCAATAGTCCCCGTGGGAAGAAAGTCGTCGAGGGCTTGCAACGTTAAAAGCACTGCTCTCATCTCCAGGACATTTATGTGCAGATGGTATTCTATGGGTTGCCACGTCCCGTGGACCATCCTGCCCTGATAATGCCCCCCCCCACCCGATCAGAGAGGCATCCGTGGTGACTGTGGCAACTGGAGGAGGGTGAACAAAGGGTCGGCCCTGATGAAGAAGAGGGGAAGATATCCACCAGCCCAGATGAGCCCTGCACGACTGTGTTACTAAGATTTCGTGTCTCATCGGAAAATTGTGATACGACCACTGCGTGAATAGCATTCACTGCAGGAGACGCATGTGAAAGCGAGCCAGTGCTAAAAGAACAATGGCCGCAGCCATTAGGCCTAGAACTTTCAGGACAAACCTGGCTTTGATCTTGTTGCTTTGTAACAGAAGCCGAACAAATTTTTGGATGTCCAGAATTCTTTGATCTGTTAGTCTGGCTAACATTTTGACGGTATTTAACTCTGCGCCTATAAAGGTGATAGATTGGCAAGGCAGCAGAGAAGATTTTACGAAATTTACTGAAATTCCCAGATTCTTGCAAAGCTGAAGGGTGTAGTCTCTGGACTGAAGAAGCTGACACTTGGTAGTGGCGGAGAGGAGCCAGTCGTCCAAATAAGGAAATACCTAGAATCCTAGACGTCTCAGGTGAGCTGTGACCACTGCCATGCATTTGGTAAACACTCTGGGGGCTGAAGTGAGGCCAGAGGGCAGGGCTCTGAATTGGTAATGACTGGTCCCTAGCCGAAAGCGGAGAAACCTCCTGGAGCGTCTGTGAATCTTTATGTGATAGTACGCATCCTGAAGGTCTATAGAGCACATCCAGTTGTCCTTGCCCAGAAAAGGCAGAATGGACTGAAGCGTGACCATCCGGAATCTTGCCTTTTTGACAAATCTGTTCAGATTGCTCAGGTCTAATATTGGTCTCCAATCTCCCGTCCTTTTGGGGACCAAAAGAATCTTGAGTAGACGCCGGATCCTACTTGGTCTGCCGGTACTGTCTGGACGGCTCTTTTTTCTAGGAGTTTTGAAACCTCCTGTTTTGCCAAATCCCTTTGACCGGGTGAGATGTCTGGAAGGGATTGTGGAGGCAGAAACCTTACGAAGGGGATCTTGTAACCCTCGGATATAATAGACTGTACCCACTTCTCTTGGGATAGGGATTGCCAGGCTACTGGGTACAGTGAAATACTTCCCCCGACTGCCTCCAAGAGTGGACAGTCGGGCAACACCTCAGGGATGCTGAAAAGGCTTCTCAGGATGAGACTCCCTGTTGCCCTGGTTCTGAGGACCCCCCCTGCCTCTAGGGCGGCGTCTATTATTGTTACCCCCTCTGCCTCTGGGGGTAAACTGACCACGTGTGTCCGGTGTAGCTCCTTGGGCTTTACGGAACCACATCTTCCCCCCTTTCTGACCCTTGGGATATGGTCCAGAAGGAGCAGAAAATTGGACTCCAACGGCAGAAAGAGTTTTACCGTCCTGCTCACACCTGGTCAAGGTATCCTTCACTTGAGGTCCGAACAAAGCCGAACCATTAAAGGGGGTATTAGTGAAGGACGCCTTAAAGGGTCCATAAAATTACACAGCCGCATCCAGGCTTGGCGTCTAAGAGCAACTCCTGTGCCTGCGGCCCTGCTCGCTCCATCGGCCGCATAAGATATGAGCCGCATGGAGGAGTTAGATATGGAATTCAGGATAGCAATCTGTGAGGCAATCTTTTCCTGAGCCCCAGCAGCAGAAGGATCCTGGACTACTTCACCCAGTTCCTTGAGAATATCTCGTTGAAGCCTGGTGAAGTGACAAAGGTAATTCAGCGAGCATAGCAAAGGTCGCTGAAGAAAACATCCGCTTTCCATACCTGTCCATGGTCCTAGAATCCTTGTTAGGAGGATGGACAGGTACTGAAGGATCCGCCAGTTCCTTCTTAGTGGCGCCGCCACCACCATAGCATCCACAGAGACACCTTTGGAAAGGAACTGTTTATCCGGGGGCCGTAATGAACTTGGATGGTCTTCTGGGGACAGGTTCCACAGAATCTGGAGCCATACGCCTTCCGAGCCACTACCTGCATAAGTGGGTCGAGGCGGAGACACCAGGAGGTGGAGGGTCGGGATCCAAAGCCTCCAGGTATACCGACTCATCCTCGGAGGGGTCAATGGAGGGCTAATTCCCCTCTGTTTGAGGAGCTCAAGGATGTCTGAAAAGGAGACATCCTCAGAGGGGACCGTGGGGAACCCTCCGACTCATCTAAGTCGGTATCAGATGTAGTAGACTCAGGGAGTCTGTGTGTTTCCTCTTACCGTCCTCTTCCGAGGGGTTCCCCTGCAGGGTCAGGAGAAACCTCGGAAGAGGAGGAAATTCCCAGTGGGGAAACCTGGGGCGATGGATCCCTGGGCCTGAGAGCAAGAGGCTGGCAAGAGGCATCTGCAGGCACTGATGAGGGAGGAGCTAGAGGGATGGACCGTTGACCGGGCTCAGAGGCCAGGACACTCCTCATCACCTCAAAGGCTCCTCTCCCGGGAGGCGGAACATACCGCTCGAAGAGACAGGAATGGTTGGCTCCAAAGAGAGAAGGCTCCGAGGCGATGTCGGCGCCGAGCTTACAAGCGAAGCCCGAGAGGAGGCGGGTCGGACAAGGGTCCGATGCCACTAGCCCCTCGGGCCGACAGTGGAAACCCGGCGACCGGATCCCTCAAGGAAGCTCTCAAGGAGGAGATCGGAGCAGAGGACGCCGGAGCCGAAGGATGTATCGGCTCCGGCATCGAAACAGTCGCTGTCCCAAGAAGCTCCGGCTCCGAACTCTGGTGTGGAGTCGGAGGAGGAAGTTCAAGAGTGGGGCTATAGCGAAGTCTGTTGAGACGGGCTATGGAGCATTTGGGCCAGTGCCTGAGACTGCAACAGCCTGCTTACCACCCTCTCCAAGTCGTGGTCAGACAGCCTGGAAGATCTCGAAGATCGGCTGCGATGGCTCCGCTCCGACAAAGAGGAGATCCCGGGCAGTGAATACTCATAATAGAGGGGGACCGGGATCTCTTACGGCTCGAAGCCACCGGAGCCGAACTCCCTTGAACCCCAGATGGAGCCGAGGATTTCTCGGCCCGAAGCTGGATAAAGTGTCGGCTCCAGCCGAGCCGACAAGGCCACAGCAGTCAGGGTATCGAGCCGGCGGCACCGAACCCACTACTTGAGTCGAAGTATAGACTCCAGCCGGAGCCGATATCGGCTCCGACGGAGCCGGAGCCACCGGAGGAGGCTTGGACACTGTAGCCTGAGCCTTCAGTGGCTTATGAGGTTTTCCTGACCCTGATTTCAGAGGAGAACCTTCAGGTTTAAGTAAACCTCAGAGGATGAGTTTATTCCTCCTTTCCTGCAGGACTCTCTGGCTAAAAGCATGACACAAAGCACAGGAGTCCTGCAGGTGCAAAGGCCCCAGGCAATAAACACAAGAAGTGTGACCGTCTGTCAGAGACATTTTCTGACAGCACTGGTCACACTTCTTGAAGCCTGAGACCTTGCCTTCTTTTGACATCCTTAGGAGGATAGAACACAAACAGTCCCAACAAACACACAAATTAATCCCTTACACAAACACACAGGAAGGGATAACCAAGGGGAACTAGGCCTGACTAAACTACTTTAAATTAAAACTTATAAAAGTTTATAAAAAGGTTGAAAAATAGGGAATAGGGTGGGCTGTAACTGATTACAGACTACACTAACAGGGAAAAATAAACCCCTAACTACACTTTTTCTTATTTGACTAAGAAAAACTTACCTCAGCTGGCAAAGGAGACCTCTTTCGCTAAGCGGCAAACGAGATCTGAGGTAGTTCCGCCTTGCATCATGGGATATAGGGTTGCCTCGAGCTGGTAAAAGGAGTTCTCGAGCTAAAGCAAGTGCCGAGTCGGAGCCGAGGATCGGCTCCGAACCCATCCAGCAAGAATGAAGGCAAGATTGACAACTTAACATCACATTGCTGTGAAGTATCCATTCATGAGCCTGTATTTTGCACCTGCTCAGAGTATGCCACTATATTTTGCTCTGAAGGAATGTGCACAGCCCGAAGAGTCACTTGATACTGGACAGCCAGGTCCCACACTTGAAGAGTTAGTCTGCAAAGAAGGCAAGACAGTGTTCTCTTGCTTGCTGATAAACCAAATCACTGTTGTATTGTCTGTGAAGATCTTGATACATCTTGGAAGAAACAGAAGATAAGTCTGAAGGGTGGAAAGGAGAGCTTTCATCTTCTTGTCACTGATGTGGTCTGCCCAACTCATGGTAGGTGATGTCAGAGTTTAGAGTTTGAATTGTTGGTTCAGGGTATACGTTTCTTAGGTTATATTTAGGAAATAATTGTGGTTTAGGAAGGTTACTTTACTAAGCAGGTCTGTGTGCTTGGACTGCATTGCATGCAAAAGGTATAGAGTGGTGTTCAATGACAAAGCCATTACAAACAGCAAACAGGTTGTGTGAGAGCTTTTCCTCCAACAGAATTATATAACTACTTCTCTTACAGTCATTTTAAGTGGTAGGTGGTTGTCGGTAAACATGAGATGATTGCTACACTGCCTTAGAATGCCCATTTCAACCACACAAACTATAGAGGCAGCTAGAAGGTGGAAATCCAAGGTTACAGGAACTTACTAATGGGGGCTGAATGGGGAGTACAGCCTATCAGCATACCTCTCAACCTGGAAGCATAAAAATCTGGACAAAGCCCCATGAAAAATAGATACAAATCTGTAAACTGATTAACAAAATTTGCATACATAATTATGTAACTCTACACACTACCATGGAATTGTGAAATACCACCTTTCAAACCCACTACCATGGAATTGTGAGATACCAACTTTCAAACATTAACTAAAGAACAGACAACCAAAATATGGCCCCAGACCCTGTAGTAAATGGTAAACATTTTTTTTAAATGTGTAGCAATGATGTTCACTGAAAAGGGAGCAGATAATGAACCTTAGTATTTTTGTTTTTGGTGACTTGCAGTACATGGGTTTTGTGGTAAAAGTAGGGCATTTATTGGTAGGCAATATTCTAATCTTAGCAAAAAAATTAAATAGTTTGCTAGGACCTCCAAAACTCATTCGCCATGGCCTACTGATCAGTGGTGTAGCTAGAGCTGTTCCCCTCTGGGCTGTCTGAGTTTGCTGCCCTTCCCCCCTCAAAATATCATGGTCGAATGGGGCCCCCCCATATACAGCCCTACCTCCTGCAGCCATTTCAGTGTCCCATTTACTGGCTATTTCGGCCCATTTACCAAAAACCTGTAATGCGCATACTGCTTTACTTCTACAATGATTATCTGGATTTCATTTAAAACTTTTATTTTACATTTTATAGCACAAACACAAATAGACATCTGCTAAACAAAGCAATACAGTCTCACAATGAAAAAAGACTTAGCATTAAAACTTCTCTGCCCTTGAAACTCACATTCATTGAAACAGCATTGAAACCCACATTCAAAGAAAATGCATCTGGCCAGTGGCGAAGATTACCTCTGACCTGTTTTCAAATCATAAGCCCCCTTGCACACGAAACATAGACATGTTCTTTGATACACCTTCCTGATTGGATTAAATTATATTCCTTGTATAATACAGCACACTTAAGAGTGAGTTTTAAATTTACTGTTTTGAACATTTTTCCAGTAAGCAATGAAACAAAATGCATGAACCAATAAACTGCCCAATTCAGAACATTTCCAGCATAAAAGTCTACTCAAACTTCTACAATCCACCAGTATCAGTAAATATGCACAATCTCTGCAGAAGTAAAAGTAATCTTCTACATTAAAGAAGCTAGAAAACAAATTTGTAGTTCGTTTCATCTACAAAAGTGCCTGTTGGCCTTGAGGAATAAACTGCCTATGTTACATTAAAAAAAATAAGCTAGTAATATTGCAATAGGGAATGTAGGACAACAGGTTCATAGTTATCAGGTATCTCCGCCAAAGAGGACATTCTCAGGGCTGCAGCATCCACACTCCCACCGTTTTAAAAGTACAACCCAATAGAGTATCAGCAATCTATCTACATACTTTGAGAATAGAACCCACAGCTTCTCTATCAAAGGCAAGTATTCTACCTGTTATGCTACTAACAACAAACAAACACACTTTGCATAAGCAGTACTATGCTCGTCTCCCCCCTGAAGAACTACACAAAAGTAGTAGGCACAAAACCTGCGACACATTTTAAATATTCCTTTTATAATATTAGAAAAGTTGCTAGAATAAAATGTTTTGTGTTACCATGCGTTTCCTGAAAGATAAGACAAATTTAAATGGCCATCATTATTTAGTGAATTCAGTTCTCACCGATTTGCCAGAGAACTACAAATTTTAAGAGGGATGGACTACAAGTATGAGCTAAAAACATCCCAAACTCTAGACAGTTAAGAACTACGGACTTAACGTCTTGAATCACAAGTGGCAGTGGTATGGGTGAAGAATTTAAGCTCTTGCTCCTTGTACCCAAGGTACAGGGTTTTAAGTCTGGATAACTCTAAAGTACAGTTGTGTACACTTACCATAGAGAGTGTATTCACTGTTGCAGTCATCATATTTGGGTTATCTGCCTGCAGGTAGCCCTCAGCCGGCCTTGAATACCAGAGTCTTCGGATTTCTGCGTCAGATGCTGTCACTTCTTCCATGACGTCAGGTCGTCAGGGGTATAAAACATGAAGCCATTACATCAGTTTTTCTTGCCCCAGATGTCAGGTGCTCCCACAATAGGAAGCAATTATATGGTATGGTATACCCCCATCAAAAAGCAAACACACAAGAAAAATTAAATATACCAACAAAAAGGAAAGGTAGAGCCAAGAGAAGTCAGGGGCTGGAGGGAGGGTAACCAGGACTGCAACAGTGAATACACTCGAACATCTACATTTATGGTAAGTGTACACAACTGTACTATGTTCTTCGTGCTTCACTGTTGCAGTAATCACATTTGGGTCGATTCCCAAAGCTAAGGAAGGGAGGAGGAAGTTAAGAGCATTAGGGCCAGCTATGAAGCCCTGCAAGACTGCAGTGGCAAATCCAGCTCTGGATTTAGAAAAGATAGGCATGTGGTAATGCTTGGTAAAGGTATGTACAGAGCTCCAGGTAGCAGCTTCTAGGATGTCACTGGTAGGGACTCCTCTGAGAAATGCCGCAGAAGTAGATGCAGCCCTGGTGGAATGTGATTTATCCCTAGTGGGGTAGGTTTTCCATGGTGCTTGAAGCAGAAATGAATGCAATGGGCTATCCATTTGGAAATGGTTTGCTCTGAAATAGCCTTCCCCTCTGCCCCTGCAGCAAAGCCAATTATCAGCTGTTCAGATTTTCTGAGAGGCTTAGTCCTGCCCAAATAGAATCTAATTTGTCTGTGCACATCCAGATAGTGGAGTATTTGTTCCCCTTTGTTTTGTGGATTACGGAAAACAGTAGGCAAATGAATGTACTGATTTAGGGACACACTAGACACCACCTTGGGCATAAAGGATGGATTTGTCCTGAGAGAAACATTGCCCGCATGGAAGATAATGAAGGGATCCACTGCCATGAGGGCCTGTAATTCAGACACTCTTCTTGCTGAAGTGATGGCTAGAAGGAAGGCTGTTTTCCAAGAAAGGAATTTCAACTCTGCTATTACAGCTGGCTCAAAGGGGGGGGGTGAGCTTTTCCATACAGAAGTTAAGGTCCCAGGCTGGAGTGGGAGCTCTCCTGGGGGGTCTTAAATTTTTGGCCCCTCTAAGAAATTGTTTTAGCAAGGGGTGAGAGAAGAGGGGTGGCTCAGTATTATAATGTGCTGAAATGGCAGAGGCATGAATTTTATTTGACGAGAAGGATAGGCCCTTGTGGAGCATTTGTCAAGTACTCTAGAATATGAGGTAAGGTGGGCACCGTTGTGCCCATCCCCCAAGTCTGGCCCCAGGAACCGTATCTTCCACTTTTCAGCATAGGATTTTCTAGTACTAGGCCTCCTTGCCTCCAGAAGGACATCCAGCACCTGCTTACTGAGGGATGCTAGAGGAGAGCTCACGGAATCAGCCAGACTTCAAGGTTCAGGGTTTGAAGCTGAGGGTGCAAAATCTGGCCCGCCTGCTGGGACAGCAGGGACGGGGTCTGAGGCAGGTGCCATGGTTGTAGCAGTGTCATACTGCACAAGAGGGGGTACCAGTGTTGACGTAGCCAGTCTGGTGCAATCAGTATTGTCCTTGGCTTGTCCTGTTTGATCTTTAGTAGAACCTTCAATTTGAGAGGCAGAGGGGGAAAGGCATAAACCAAGAGACTTTCCCAGGTAAAGGACAGGGCATCCACTTTCCAAGCTTGACTGTGGGGAGTTCTTGTGCTGAATTTGTGTCCCCTCAGCACTACCAATTGAACAAACAGGTCTACCTCTGGAGTCTCCCATTTGTTCAAGAGGTTGAATATTCTGGGTTCTAGTTTCCATTCGTGTGGATCCATGAGATTTCTGCTTAAGTTGTCTGCCAGTGAATTTAGTTTGCCTGGCAGGAATTGTGCTTGTAGGTGTACTTGGTAGCTCAAGGCTGTGTTCCACAGAGCCATGGCTAGTCTGCAGAGAGGGTACGACTGGGTTCCCCCCTGCTGGTTTATGTACCACATAACTGTGGTGTTGTCCGTCTTTACCAATAGTTGTCCTGGAAGAATACGGTCTTTGAAGGCTGTCAGAGCATTCTGTGCAGTTAACATTTCGACTGATATGCAGGTGCATCTGTCTCGGGTTCCATTTGCCCTGAATGCACTGCTCTGCCATGTGAGCCGCCCATGCACAGTCTGATGTGTCTGTTGTTAGGGTCTGGGTGGCAGGGGGTAGAGTGAAAGGGAGTCCCTTGTTGTGGTAGCAGGCCTCTGCCACCAAAGGAACTTTGTCTTCATACAAGGAATGACAGAAATCATTGTTTCCAGGTCCTGATAATGTTGACACCATAGGCTTTTTAGATACCATTGGAGTTTCCTCATATGCAGTCATGCATATGGAATTAGTAGAATGCAAGAGGCCATGAACCCCAGAGCTTGCAGCATTTTCCTTGCAGATAGCTGGAGTTTTGTGGCCAATAGTTTGAAGTAGGTTGTCAAAGAAACTTGTTTCTCCGGAGTGAGGAATGCCATCTGGGAAACTGTGTTCAAGCTTGCTCCCAGGAATACAATCTGTTGGCAGGGTACTAGGTGAGATTTCTTTTCGTAGATGGTGTACCCCAGTGAGGTTAGAAGTTTCTTTACAAAGGCCAGGTGTTGTAATAGCAAGTCCTGGCTTTCTGCCTGAATCAGACAATCGTCCAAGTATGGGTAAGTTTGAATATTTCTCTGCCTGTAAAATGCAATGGCTGGAGCTAGACACTTTGTGAACACCATGGGTGCAGTAGACAAGCCAAAGGGAAGTGCAGAGAACTGAAAGTGCATGGAGTCAGCCCCGAAACATAGGTATTGTCTGCAGGATCCTCTTATTGGGATGTGCAGGCAGGCTTCCTTTACGTCTATGGTTGCCAGCCAGGTATCCTTGGCTAGCACAGGAAGAAGCTGTTGAAGAGTTAGCATTTTGAATTTTGGAACCACCAGAAAGGTGTTGAGAATAGAGAGGTTGAGGATAGGACGCCAGGAGTTGTCTTTTCTGGGTACCAGAAAAAGGTCTTTAATAAAAACCTTGTCCCCTTTGTTCTGCTGGGACAGGTTGAATAGCCCTGATACAGAGAAGAGAGAGAACCTGCTGTTGGGCCTCCGCCCATTGATTTGGGAGTAGGTCTGACCAACCATTTGGGGTTGGTAGCGTGTGGAAGTGGAATTTGTATTTTTGGGAAACTATGTTCAAAACCGATTTGTCCTGGGTAATGAGTTCCCAAGTTTTTTGCATGCAGGGCGAGCTTTCCTCCAAAGGGAGCAGGTAGTTGAGCAGGGCCTGGAAGGGTTAAGTCATTGTGCCATTTTTCCATAGGGGATGACTTGCTCCTTGCTTTGGAAGTGGGAGCCACTCACTGCTTAGATCTGTGCGTAACCTGAGACTGTAGCCTAGGTGGCCTGCTGTTCCTGGGTTTGGACTGAGAAGGCCTGGAAGGGACTGGAAAGGACCAGTTCTTTGAAGGCCAATGCCTACTGAATCTGGGAGGCTGTACTTGTAGGAAATCTTTAACAGTTTGCATAGATTTAGCTTTTTCCTCCATCCTTTTGAGGACTTCCGCTTTGTTGCCAAAAAGGGGGTCTTGGTTTAAGGGAGCATCCAGTAATTTAGCGTCAACATGATCTGGCAAGTTTTGTTCCTTAAGCCAAGCATGCCGTCTAAGTACAGACCCAGTGACAGCAGCCCTGCAAAATGCTTCTAAAGCATCAAAACCACATTGCAAAGTATGTTTACCAACTTGTTCTGAAGAATGCATTAAATCTTGCAATTCTTTGTGTTCAGCACAGTCAGGAATCAACATAATTTTATGTTTAAGTAGTCCCATAATATGTTGCTGATACTTTAACATATAAAACTGGCAATTTAAAGCCCTAATGGCCAATGTAGAAGTGCATACCTTCTTACCCCATCTAAGGATCTAGAATCTCTATCAGAAGGAGTAGGATTTTTGGCAGCAGTAGCCTTAATGCCTTTTGGTCCTTGAGAAATGGTCTCTGAATCTGCAGAAGAATTCTTGAAGAGGAACTTGTGAGAGAGTCAGGTACTCTGTAGTACCTGTCAGGTTTTCTGGGAGCTGGAGGTAAGTGTCTAGGGTAAGGCTAGATTCCAAGAAAGCATTATCTACAATGTCCAGAACAGGAGGGATAGCTAAAGGCCTGTGTTGAGGCAGGAGTAAGAATTCCCCAAGTCTCTTTTTGGACTCAGAGTAATCTTGGCTTTCCCAGCAGAAATGCTCCCTAAGAGTATGCAAGGTTTCACCGAAAGAAAAATCTTCTGGAGGGGAAGCAGAGGGAAAGGAATCCTCCGCATCAGAATCCTCATAAGTAGATAAGGGCAAAACCTGGTAATCAGAAGGAGCAGAATTATCAGATTCCTGATCAGAAGAATCAGAAAGAAAATTAATTCTAGGTCTCAGAGGCGGAAGGCTGGCTTCCCCTAATTAAGGTAATAAGGTCTTCAGCCATTCTAAGCATTTGTTTTTGAGGCATATGGGCCGGAGCCTGCGGTTTGGTCATCTGTTTTCTAGGCGTAGTGCGAGCTTTTGGCCTGAGCAATTCGGAACTTCTGGATGGAAACCATGGCGTTGGTTTAATATGCATGTCTGTAGACCTGAATACACCCTCAGAAGCCGGTGCCTGCACAGCGGCTCTGAACCCATCCAAGGTAGAGACATCCGCAGGTTCCATAGTCGAAGAAGCATCTCACAGCATTCCGGACTCCGAATGGGTCTCAGTAGAGGCCTGTGAATCTGAAGTAGCTGGTATCAGTGGCTGCGAAAGCACCTCACTGAGTACCGGGCAGACTGGCGACTAGCTTAAAAGAAGCATCATCGGCAGTTTAGGACCTATGCGGTCTGTCTTTATCCTTGCATTTTTTTTTGGAAGATCGGTAGTCGGATGGCTTAAAGAAGCCATTTCTGAGTACGGAGTTTGAGTACGTAAGTAGCTGGCTGCAAAAATAGCCAGTCGACGAATAGTTCGGGCGTTGAACAAGGCACAAAACTGACAGCGAGAGACATCGTGGTCTGGGCCTAAACAGGGGATGCAGTAAAAATGAAAATCTCAAGGAGGTATTTGCTTTCCACAGGTAAGACAATTGTTAACTTTTACTGACATCAGTTAGAGCAAGAAAAAGGATCCCAACGGTCTGTTTTGATGACTTCGGGTCTGAAACTCGAAAACGAAAATTTCAGGAGACAGCTGACCGGCACTTGCGAATTGCTTCTACTTCGGGCACTGCATGGCAAGAAAGACTGATGTAATGGCGTCAGCTGCATGTTTTATATCCCTGACATCATGGAAGGCATGACAGCATCCAACGCAGAAATCTGAAGACTTTGGTATTCAGGCCAGCTGAGGACTACCTGCAGGCAGATGACCCAAATGTGATGACTGCTATAGTGAAACACACAGAACATACACCACATACCTAAATGGGGCATTTTATACGCACACAGACACATACTAATTAACACAGCCACCCCATACTAATCAACAAATGCAGAGAGTAGCCACACAGCATAATCAACAAATGCAGAGTTCTTGTTTCAGCTTACACTTGCACTGGAGAAACAAAGACTATCATTAAGTATGTGCCGTTTCTGCAGAGTTTCAGCATACAAATGCAGACTGCCATTTACAGAAAATTAAGTATGCGTCGTTTCTCTTCTTCCCTCGCACTGGAGAAAGAAGGACTGCCCGCAAACTGGTACAACTCAGTACAGATGCAGATTTCTCATTTCAATTTACAATACACACACAGTACAAATGCATTGCAGACTGCAGTTTACAGAATTAAATACAAATGTGCAGCTCACACACACACAGTACAAATGCAAATGTGCCGTTTCTCTTGCACAGAAGACAGAAGAATAGAAAGATGTGCTGTCGTGCCCCGCTTGATCCTAACTAAAACATGCGGACTGGTCCAATACTCGACTCTGCAGCAAGTTAATTTAAAAAAATGGCTTGACATTCCGACATCACGCACGTCCTGCATACGATGACGTCCGGAACAAATTCATTAAAAAAAAAAATTAAATGAGAAATTAAAAGTGCCACATGGGAATTCGTGGCACCTCAATATTTTGCCCTCAAAAAAAGAAGTTATGTACTCACCATAACATTCCACGTTGGTAGTCCATCTTCACCCTTCATTTTTACATATGGGTTCGGAGCCGATCCTCGGCTCTGACTCGGCCAATTTACAAGCTCGAAAACGTCTGGTTGGCTCCTGGCTAAGCAGGTATCCCACAGTGCAACAGTACAAACCCCAGATCTTGTTTGCTGCTCACTAGAAGAAAAAAATCCATAACAGACAAACCAATACTAAAGGGTCCCCAACCAAAGATAACCAAATTATTATTATCTCCAGAGCTTCCAGGATGGGGGCAGGAGGGCAGGTTGGTAAAAATGAAGGGCGAGATGGACTACCAACATGGAACGTTATGGTGAGTACATAACTTCTTTATTTTGTGTAGTCCAATCTCACCTTCATTTTTACATATGGGAAAGTGTCCCTAGCGCCTTATTCTTGGGTGGCTCACTGGAAAATACTCCTAAGCACCGTGGAGCCAAAGGATGCTCTACCCCCGAAAGCTAAACCCAGTTTGTAATGTGTAATAAAAATGTGAGGGTTAGCCTATGTAGCTGCTGCACAAATATTATCAATTGGGACCCTGGCTTGAAAGTCTGCAGAGATAGACAGCGACCTGGTAGAATGAGCCTTGATCCTGCAAGGTAAAGGTCTGCCCTCCGAACTGTAGATAAAGGCTATGCAACTGGAAATCCAGTTAGATAGTGTCACTTTAGAAACTGGCAAGCCCAATCTGGAGTCAGAAAAGGAAATGAATAGTTGATCTGATTTCCTAAATTCCTTGGTCCGCTGTAAATAAAAATGTAGTTGTCTATGAATGTCCAGCTGATGAAAATGGTATTCAGCTGCATTACAGTGATTAGAGAAGAAAACTGGGAGTTCTATGGATTGATTTAAGGTAGCAGGGGAACAAACTTTGGAGACAAAGGAGGGATTAGTATGCAGTGACACCCTGTCCTTGTAAAAGATCAAATAAGGTGGCTTAACAGACTAGGCTTGTAGCTCCGATACCCATCTAGCTGACTGGGTCTATATTAGATCAGAGACTGCTTAAATGTTGATTGATCGACCTTATTTTAGCGAATGTTCAAAATATCGAAGCAACAAAACCCAAATTTTTTCCTAGGGAAAGAATTTGGTTGTCCGTTTCTGCTGCTTCGGTATTTTCAGTGCTGTGGTGGAAAGTTACGGGTCGGATTCAGGTAAGTGTGCGATTGTGTGGATGTGAGTGTTAGGGTGGGTTAGGTGAGTTAGGGTTAGGGAGCGGGTGAGTGTGCGATAGTGACGGACCTTAGGGTTAGGGTTTGGGTTAAGATAAGTGGATAGTTAGTGGTGTGTGTGCATAGTTTAGTGTAGGGTTAGGTGTCAGATTTTAGGTGCGTGTGGATTTCTTTTTTTTTGGTGTGCTTGTGTTGTGTGTATGTGTTTTGGATCAGTGATTTTTTTCCCTAGGGAAAAAGAAAAAAAAAAATAGCTGATCTGACAGTTCGAGATTGTAAGCTTTCGCTTACATAAGGTCAATCAATCAGCGTTCGCTGATCTAATATAGACCCTAGCTGATGTAATAGCTACCAAAAACAAAGTCTTCCAAGACAAAAATTTCAATGAAGATGAGTGGGAAGGGTTCAAACGGGGGAGAAGTCAGTTTGGACAACACAAAATTTAAATCCCATGAAGCCACAGGTTCTTACAGTGGTGGTCTCAAGAGTGATCCCTTTCAAAAAGGTCTTGCACAGCTTATGACCTAAACCTTGTCACCACAATAAACAGGACACGCTGGAGGGATAGATTCCTGTCCCAGAGACTTCCTATACTCTGGAACAAGCTACCCATCTATATCAAGCAAAGTTCTTCATTAGCACTCTTCAAGAAAAATCTTGATGAGTGGATGGGAAATGGGAATACACCCCGGGGATCACTTCTTTGTCTCTGCTGGACAGTGCCACAGGAAAATAACTTTCTTGGGTGGCGTAAGCTATGGAACCTTGCTGGCTAGGCTTACGTAGGCCCTTGGGCCGATATGTTCTAGTACCTACCTATGAACCTGAGACATTAAATTATCTGGAAACACTAAGTGAAAATGAGAAATTGCAGTCAATAGAACTCATAGTGGTGGCGGTAGCTCCTTGTTGAAAAAGCTCAGAGAAATTCCAAAATCACAGGGAGAGAAGCAATGTAGGGATCTACATTCATTTTCTGTGCCCAAATAGAAAATCTTTTCCATTTACTGCCATACAGCCTCCTAGCTGAAGGTTTATGGGAGGACATAAGAATATGTGACACTGAGGAAGATGCATCATGAAGCCTGACTAGGAATGGAACTGGAGCAGCCACGCAGTCAACCTGAGGGTGTGGATTGAGGGATGTAGCGAACCTGACATTCGAGTCAACAGATCTGGAGCTGGGTCCAGGATCCGAGGATCGTCCAGGAGAAGAGGCTCGAGAAAGGTGAACCAGACGATGAGGCCAGTAAGGCGCAATGAGGATCAACTTGCTTCCCAGCCGACTGGCTTTCTGAATCACTTTGGAAATGAGAGGAAATTGAGGAAAAGCATACAGAAGTCCCATGGGCCAATCGTGAGCCAGAGCGTCTCTGGGCGTCTCCCCCAGAGGGGGAATGAGGAAAAATAGCTGCTGCATTTGGTACTGACTGGGCTGGCAAAGAGGTCGCAGCAAGGCTGTCCCCCATTTGCGGAAAATCTGTTTAGCTGTTTCCTGTTTCAGAGACCACTCGTGAGGCAGTAGGATCACCCAGCTGAGCTTGTCGGCTATCAGGTTGGGTCGTCCCTGGAATGTGTGTTGCAACCAGAAAGCGCTGGGAAGAAATCGCCCATTCCCAAACTCGCATGGCCTCTCGACAGAGTGGGTATGGTACTGCCCTGTTTGTTGATATACCAAACTACCGACATGCTGTCGGACTGTATCGCAATAGTCTCGAGAGGAAGAAGGTCTTGAAGTGCTTGCAATGCCAGGAGAACCACCCTCATCTCCAGAACACTGATATGCAGGTGAGCCTCGTGTTCTTTTAATGTGCCTTGGAGAGTCCTGCAGAGATAATGTCCCCCCAACCGATCTGGGAGGCATCCGTGGTCATAGTGGCAACTGGTTGGGCAGGAACAAAGGCGGTGCCCATGATCAACTGGTTGGGGGCTATCCACCAAAGAAGGTCCTTCTTGCATGAATCCATCAGCAGGATAGGATGACTCAGTGGGGAAATACTGGAAGGACCACTGGGAAGACAGGAGCCACTGGAGGATTCTCATATGCAACCTAGCTAATGGTACTAATAGAATGGTGGAAGCCATAGTCCCGAGGAGCTGAAGAACCCACTTCGCTTTGACCTTCCGCAACGGAAGAAAACGTTGAATTTGAAAGATTATGTTTTGTGCCCTGTTGGCGGGGAGACGAGCTGTCATATTCACTGTGTCTACCTCTGCGCCTATAAAAAATCAGATTGAGAGGGCAATAATGCCGATTTTTCTCAATTTACAGAGATCCCTAACTGAGCACAAAGTTGAATAGTGGCATCTCTGTTTCTGAGAAGTAGATGCCTGGTGGGGGCAGTCAGGAGCCAGTCGTCCAAATACGGAAACACCTGGAATCCTTGACGTCTCAGGTGAGCTTTCACTACTGCCATGCATTTGGTGAACACCCTGGGGGCTCTGGTGAGACCGAAGGGCACAGCACAAAACGGATAATGACTGGCTCCCAGCCGGAAGCGTAGATGGCTCATAGACGCCTTGTGCATTTTTATATGGTAGTAGGCATCTTGGAGATCTAGAGAGCACATCCAATAGTCTTTCCCTAACAACAGGAGTATCTACTGCAGAGTTACCATCCGAAACTTGTCCTTCATGGATTTGTTTAACCTGCTGAGGTCCAATATTGGCCTCCAATTTCCAGTTCGTTTTGGTACTAAAGAACCTGGAGTAAGTTCCGGATCCTATGTGGTCTGCTGGGACAGACTGGATGACTCTTTTTAAAAGCAACTTGTTGATCTCCACTGTTGTCTGATCCCTGTGATTGGGTGGTACATCTGGGATCTTCTTGGGAACAAACGGTGGAAGGGAAAAGGGTATGATGTAGCCGCTAGTAACAACTCTTTGTATCCAGAAGCCTGGCTAAATATCACTCAAGACAAATGGGTACAAAGAAGTGCGACCCATGACCGGCCCCAGAGAAACGCAGTTGGGCCTCACATCAGGAGCGCTGATAAGGCCATCCCCGAAAGGAATCACAGCCTTGCTGGTATTGTGGACCGCCCCTGCCTCTAGGGCGACGTCTTCCATTTCCTGCTCCTCCTCTGCCTCTGAAGGAGGATTCACCGTGTGTGTCCGGAAAGACCCTCTGGGACTTTTTGAACCACATTTTACCGCCCCTTTGACCTTTGGGGTATAGTCAAGAGGGAACAGTAAAACTTACTCCCACGGCAGAAAGAGTCTTTCCTTCTTGCTCACACCGAGTGAGTGTGTCCTTCACCTTGGAACCGAACCATTAAATGGGGCACTGGTGAAAGTAGACTTGAACGGTTCTGCAAAATTACACAAGCACATCCAGGAGTGATGCCTCAGGGCAACTCCTGAATCTGCTGCTCTACTCGCTCCATCAGCTGCATAGGAGATGAGCTGCATGGAGGAGTTAACTATAGAATTTAAGGTGGACAACTGAGCAGAGATCTTGTCAGGGACTCCCTCAGTACATGCACCTTGTATAGAATCTCCTAACTCCTTGAGGAGATCCCTCTGTAATCTCGAGAAGTGAGTGAGATAGTTCAATGATCGAAGGGTAAATGCCGCTGAACTAAAGATACGCTTCCCAAATCTGTCTGTCAAGAATCCTTATTTGGTGGATGAACAGAGGAAGACGTCTCCACCAGCTCCTTCTTTGTGGCCGCTGCCACCACCACGGCATCTACGGGAATGTCCTTAGATAAAAACCCTTTACCAGGAAGGGCAGACAGACTTATTGGGTTTCCTGGGGACTGGCTCCATGGCATTAGGACTATCCCACACCTTCCAACTAACTAGATCCATCAGTTCGTCAAAAGATGGAGACATCCAAGAGGCAAAAGGTAGAGACCCGAAAGCCTTCACGTACACCGATTCATCAGAAGGGTTGACAGTGGGCCAGTCGCACCTCTGCCTAAATCTCCAAGATGTCCACAAAGGAGACATCATCAGAGGACAACTTGGAGGACCCTTCAGACTCCTCGAGGTCAGTGTCCGATGACAAGGACTCATCCTGGGAGTCAACACGTTTCCTCTTTCATAGCCTCTTCCGGGGAGGCTCCTTGAAAGGGCATTCTGGGGAGGCCTCGGAAGAGTGGGGGCCACCAGCCGATGGCTCCTGAGGCTGAGGGTGTCTGTTGGCGCCAGAGAGAGTAGGGGCTGAGACCGAAGTGGGTGCTCTCGGGGGAAGAGTGCTGGTACCACTGGTAGGGGCTGGAGAACGAGACAGCACGCTCATCATCTCAAATGCAGACCTCTCCAGCTCCGAAGACCTCCCCCACTCCAAAGAGGCAAAAGTTGTCATCGGAGCCAGAGCAGTCGACTCCAAGATAGATGCAGGGTCCGAGCTCACCCTGGCCGACACACCGAGAAGAAGGCTAGGAACCGAAGATCTATTCCAACCCTCCCTGTTGGTGCCGACAGGAGAGCTTCGGCCCCTGGACACGACAGACTGCACCGAGCGTGTCAGAGCCAAACCCGGCTCCAAAGCAGTGACAAAGGGAGCTGGAACCGATAGTATCTCCGGTGGCACTAGGCACTCCGGCTCCAAAGGGCCAACATGGCTCGGAGGAGGAATAGCAGACAAGGGCAAAGCTGGATCGAGTGGCTCCGGAGCAGACTGGGTTGGAGCCAATAATTTTGGTAAGGCAGACTACTTCAGAAGTCTCAACACTACCCTCTCCACATCTTCTTCCGAAAGGCTCCTGGAAGACATAGTAGGGGATCTTGATCTAGGGGGCACTAGAGACTTCAGTAACACAGAAACCAGTAGGGAATCCACAGACCGTCTCCGAGAAGCAGATACAATTGCTGATTCAATCGGTTCCGAGATCAGCTCCGAACTACTTGGAACCGACTGACACCACAATAGTGCTCTCCTTCGGCTCCAAAGACAGTGGAGTCGAGGAGGCAGATTTTGACTGTTTAGAAGGTGGCTCTGAGACAGCAGCTGGCACAGAAGGCCTTTTTGAAGACTTAGATTTGCCAGACTTGGAGGAAGCCGAAGAACTGGATAGAACTTCCTCAAAAGATAGTTTTAGTAGACCCTCGAGTATAAGCTTGTTCTTTCTCTCCTGTAACACCCTAGGAGAGAAAGCATGGCAGAACAAGCACAATTCCTGCAGGTGGATGGCCCCTAAACAGTAGACACAGCTACTGTGGCCATTCGTTAAAGACATCTTTGGGGAGCACTTCATGCACTTCTTAAACCCTGAAGGTTTGTGCTCTTTACTCTCTTTAGACATCAGACAAGGTTTGTGCTCTTTACTCTCTTTAGACACACACACACACACACACACACACACACACACACACACACACACACACACAGAAGGAGGAGGGAAGAGGACTAGGTCCTGTAACTAAAACGGGCCTAGCCATACAGAAGGAAGTACCATGAGGACTTGGTCCTCCAACTTAAACGGGCCTAGCCCGGTGGGACAGAAAACTGGGTCTTCTAATTTAAAGACCAAAAAACGCACACACACACAGAAAACTGTATATAACTCTATGTGGTAACAATTTGAAGAAAACAACTAACGTACTAAGGGTGGAACTCCAACCCTTAGCAAATAACCAGAGGATCCCCACCAAAAATACAATCTCAGATTAAAGAAACTGAGCTGCCAATAACTGTCTAGAAAAACAGAACAGAAGCCTCTGTTAACTATCAGCAGAAAACAGCTACAAACTAAAACTACCCGATAAGGAAAAAAGCGCAACGGCGCCTACAAGAACTCTAAAAGTACAGTTTTGTACCTACCATAAATGTAGATGTTAGAGTGCTAATACAGCTGCAGTCATAACAGATGGGTTCTCCTGCCGTCAGGCAGGTCCTCGGTCGGCCGAATTCCAAAGTCTATGTCCGGCATCGGTTGTCGTCGCTTCTTCCCTGATGTCAGTGCGACAGGGGTATAAAAGAACCAGCCAACGCCATTTTCTTCAGTTTTTCTTGCCCCAGATGTCAGGTGCCCCCAGAAGGAAGGCAATACATAAATTTGTGTAATAAAGCAATGCAATATAATCAAAATACAGTAGTTGCAAGCAAATACACCATAAAAGAATACCCCAATCAGGTTGTATGAGGAGGTGTTAGCCAATAGGCCTGTCCCAAGAGGGGAAGGAGGGAGGGAAACCTGGACTGCAGCTGTATTAGCACTCGAACATCTACATTTATGGTAGGTACAAAACTGTACTATGTTCATTGTGCATACAGCTGCAGTCATAACAGATGGGTAGAATCCCAAAGCTAAGAAAGGGGTGGTAGGCACTAGGTGGAACTAGGAGTAGCCAGAATGCCCTGCAAGACTGCAGTGGCAAAGACTGCTCTAGTTTTGGAGTATAATGGTAGGTGGTAGTGCTTGGAGAAGGTATGCACAGAACTCCAAGTGGCTGCTTCCAAAATATCTTTGGTAGGAACTCCTCTTAGGAAAGCTGCAGAGGTAGCTGTGGCCCTTGTGGAGTGAGATCTAATGCCTGCAGGTACAGTTTTACCATGAAAAGAGTAACAAAAGCGTATGCAGTGGGCTATCCATTTTGAGATTGTCCGTTTGGAAATTGGCTTCCCTTGAGCTCCTATAGCATAGGACACAAAGAGCTGTTCTGATTTTCTGAAAGGCTTTGTTCTGTCCAAATAATAATGCAGCTGTCTGTGGATGTCCAAGGAATGTAGTAGTCTCTCCCCTTTGTTTTGAGGATTAGGGTAGAAGGTAGGTAAGTGTATAGCCCGATTCAAAGCTACCCTGGATACCACCTTTGGCATAAAGGACGGGTTGGTTCGTAAGGAAACTCTGTCCTGATGGAAGATGATAGAAGGCTGCACCAGGCATGAGGGCTTGTAGTTCCGATACCCTACGAGCTGAGGTGATAGCCAGAAGGAAAGCTGTTTTCCAGGACAAATATTGCAAATCTGTAGAGGCAGCTGGCTCAAAAGTAGGCAAGGTCAGCTTTTCTAGATAATTTCTGGGTCAGCCGCATGGCTTTTGTATAAAAATTGGTGCGAGTCAGGAACCCGGTAGTACCTGTCAGGCTTGACTGGGGCTGGAGGTAAAGAATCCGGGTTAAGGCAGGCCTCCGAGTACACATCATCTAGTATGTCTAAGACAGGAGGTATAGCCAGAGGCCTGTGCTGAGGTAGCAAGAGAAAATCCCTAAGCCTTTTCTTGGAATCGGAGTACTCTTGGCCTTCCCAGTGGAAGTGTTCCCTTAAGGTATGCAAGGTTTCCCCAAATGAGTAATCCTCTGGGGGGGAGACAGAGGGAATGGACTCCTCTGCATCAGAATCTTCAAAAGGGGAGTAAGAATGTTCCTATTCATCAGAGTGCTCTGAAATAATGGAGGCCTAGTCAGAGGAGGGGGATTCTTCCTCCATTCTGGGCCTTTTGTCCAGGGGGGGGGGTTGAGAAACCCTGATAAAGAGTAATCAAATCCTCAGCCATTTTAAGCATCTGTTTTTTAGGCATGGGGCCTGGAGAAGGGCCCTGTGGAGCTTGTCTCTTAGAATGCATGGCTGCTTTAGACTTAGTGAAAGCCTTGATAGAAAAAGAAGAGGAAGGTCTGAAGACACCTTGAGAGGAGGCAGACCTGTCTACATTTTGAGATTCACCACCAAGAGTGGCTTCGGTATCTGTAGTCTGGGTGTGGGCAGAGGAGCCTGCGACCTCGGGCACAGAAGACACCGCCAATGAAGTGTCGTCGGTAGGCAGAGGCTGCGTAGGCGCCTCGCTGAGAACCGGACCACCTGTAGTTGGCTTTGGCGTGGTGTCGGTAGAGGCCGCGGACCTCGTGTGTCGGTCCTTATCTCTGCGTTTTTTAGACAAAACTGGAGTCTGAGTATCCGACGACATAATCGTTAAATTTTTTGCCAAAATAGTGCTGGGCGAACTCTGCCCGATGCTTAATGGTGCGTTTGTTGAATGTAGCACAAAAACGACAGACCGAGACGTCGTGGTCTGGGCCTAAGCAAGGAATGCAGAGGAAATGAAAATCCTTATGCGGTATTTGCTTCCCACATGAAATACAATTATTAACTTTGTCGGACATCGGTCTGAGGCAAGAAAAGTTTCCCCAATGGGGTACTTGAACAGCTTTCAAGAAGACTTCGATTGCAAAATTTTCGTAATTTCAGGAGCTGGCCGACCGGCACTTCCGAACTGTTTCTGCTTCGGGCACCGCGCGGCAAGAAAGACTGAAGAAAATGGCATCGGCTGGTTCTTTTATACCCCTGTCGCACTGACGTCAGGGAAGAAGCGACGACAACCGACGCCGGACCTAGATTTTGGAATTCGGCCGACCGAGGACCCGCCTGACGGCAGGAGAACCCATCTGTTATGACTGCAGCTGTATGCACAATGAACATCTGGCACACAGGATACCAAACTAACAACAAGTTTAAGCTAAGAATGCACCGAAAAGGGCAAACACTACTGCCTAAGATAATATCACCTTACAACACAGTAATAACCAACACAAAATTTAAATAGAAGAATTTTGACACTTAGCCAGAGCCAAGAGAAGCACAACCTAACTCGGCGACGCGGCAAGCAAGATCTGGGGTTTGTACTGGTGCACTATGGGATACCTGCTTAGCCACTAGCTAACCAGAAGTCTTTGAGCTTGTAAATCGGCCGAGTCGGAGCAGAGGATTGGCTCTGAACCCATATGTAAAAATGAAGGTGAGATTAGACTACACAACATCTGGTATTTACCGAGGAATTCGGTATGGTTGAGAGGTATGCCTATGAGGCTTGAAGTGGATTACTAGAGGTTCTGACACTGTAAACAATTCTGGTATGAACACAGCTGAGCAAAACTAGAATCAGACGCTTTCTTAATTCACACTCTATGCTAACCCTCTCTGCAACTGCAAAGACCCCCCCCCCCAAAGTCTCACTACTCCATATAATTGACCCGCTGTATGCCTCCATTGCATACACTATATTCTCACCTGATATACTCACCAGATATGTACTTTTTTTTTGTAAATATTGCAAATATGGATTCTACTCATGAGTATCCTATCGCTCGAGTATCTTATGGTTTTACAGAATTGTTCTTGTACTTCTTTCTCTTACCTTGTATACCAGTTTTTTATTGTTATCTAAATCGTGTATGTACTCTGTTAACTTCCTTGGAGCTTTTCTCCCCAGGACTCCACTGAAAACAGACACTTTGTGTCCAGTTGGATTTATCCTGGTAAAATAATGTTAAAATAAATAATAAATAAATTTTGCTTCTTTTCTCGCCAGAAGTAGATGGCAAGCATCTTGGGATTAGTGGTGCCTTCTAAGCAATCAGTATTAACAAAAATGTTACTGGGTTTAGTACATTTTGGATAGAACCTGCAGCTGAATGCAACAGAAAGCCACACTGCACAAAGGCACTGATGAGGTTCTCACCTACACACTGCCTAATCAGTATTCCTCTGCTTCTTCTCAGCAGAAAAAAAGCAGTAGCATTAATACCAAGATGGCTCCTAAGAAACAAACATCAGACTTTCCAGTGATTGGCAATCACTAGGAAAGAAAGGAAATAATGTCCCTCTGGCTCCTTTTCTCATCAGGAGAGAAACAGAAGCACTAATCCCAAGAGGTTTCCTGAACAGCAGTTCACCAGGCTTTCCAATGGTAGTCTAGTCCCAGATGTTACACATTTTAAAAGTAAACTGGAAAATTAAATCAATACTATAGGTGCAAGAAAATAATGCAGCACCTCCAGAATGGTAATTGCAAAGATGACTGATCATGCAAGCTCAAGAACTGAACATATGACACTGGTAAACAAACCTCCCAGATACTGTGCTGCCCAGCTTTTGGGTACTATCTAAAAAGGAGGAGAATTTAACAAAAGGAGAATTTCTGAAATTAGAGACTTTACTATCAAGGCAATATAGTGTGCAATCCAAACAGCTGTGTAATGCTACATTAATTTAACTGAGATTTTAACCCAAACATACAAAAAAGAAGTTATGTACTCACCATAATGTTCCATGCAAGTTGTTAATCTCGCCTTCATTCTTGCAGATAGGTTCGGAGCCGATCCTCTGCTCCGAGTCAGCCTACTACAAAGCTCGAGGTCTTCAGACAGCTCGAGGCCAAGTCCCCATCCCATTATGCACCTTGGATTACCTCAGATCTTGTTTGCTGCGTATAATAATACCATGTGTCATTCTATCACTCATTAGGAGAAAACCCATAAAAATATTGAGCAACCAGGATAAAACTAGTATCGCGGTCCTCGAAAAAACCTGGAGTGAGTAGGAGGGTGGGAAGTAAGAATAAAGGCGAGATAAACAACTCACATGGAATGTCATGGTGAGTACATAACTTCTTTATGTGAAGTTGTTCTATCTCGCCGTTCATTCTTACAGATGGGTAGCGTCCCAAGCACCACTTATTTAACTATAAGCTATATAATGTTTTAAAGACGCACCAAAAGGAAAAGGGAATAAAGGCCTATAGAAAAACGAGGCCAAAATGAGAAGGATTCTCTCTATAAACAAGCTAAGAGATATCGCTATTAAAGACTATTAAACACTAACTCTAAATATTTTAGAAATATTTTCAGAAATAAAACTTCCTAGATAATAGAAAGAATTATACTGGCCCGAGCTGTGCAAGGAACCTCCGATCTACTGCAGCGGCAAACTAGATCAGAGGTAACTCAAGATGCATCAAATGATAGGTACTTGGCCTCGAGCTGTCTGAAGACCTTGAGCTTTGTAGTGGGCCAACTCGGAGACTAGGATTGGCTCTGAACCCATCTGCAAGAATGAACGGCAAGATGGAACAACTTCACATTCTACAATTCCTGCCCAAACTAAACTGAAGAATAGTCTGTGAAGTTGTTTATTTATGCAATTAACAACAAATTGACTTTTAATACAAATCTGCAAGTCAGTACACATTTCATACAATAACAGCTCAGCTTACTTACAGATGGATCAGACTGAAACAAATAGGGTCTTCCTTCATCCCAACCTGCAATCAGCAATGATACTCCAAAGGGACGTACACCTCTGCATGTGCAGAAAAATAAACAAATGGTATCAGCTCATAATTAAAAATTAAAAAACTGTCATACGGTTTTTATTTTCTGATTACCATACAAATATAAAAAAAAACATTTAAAGCACCAGCATAAGCCTTCAAGACATCTGAATTTTTAATAAGGATCATTGACTCACTGCACAGAAAGCAATCAGACTGCTACAGAAAGACTGCATGGCTTACCACATACTTCAAATACAAGTCTAGTTAATCCTACACTGGGAAAAGGAACTTTTGGGGTAAGCAGGGCACTGCAGACCCACTATACAGGAATAAAATTGGACAGAAAATGCAGGTTGTGGGTATGGAAACATTAATTCAAGATACAATTATGCACCATTAAAAAAAATTGTGAAATTAGTTGGCCAAGAAGGAGACAAAGGACAATATAAACTTCATGTTAGGAAGAATATATAGGTTCACAGATTCATAGGTGTGTACTAGGCTAACGGCCCTGGAATCTATATAAGCCTAGCCCAAGAAAATTCCCTGGCATCATGCCGCCCAAAGTTAGTTCCCAGTGCCCCTGTCAAGCAAGGCCACTAAGTGACCCCGTGGTGAACTTCCTATTGCCCATCCACTCGTCAAGATTTCTCTTAAAGAGGACCAGTGAAATACTCTGCTTAACGTGAATGGGAAGTTTGTTCCAGAGTATGGGAAGTCCCTGGGTTAGGAACCTATCCCTCCAGCATGTTCTGTTTATTGTGGTAATGAGGTTTAGGTCCCTGGAGCGTGTGGCACGGAGGGATTGGAATTTCTTTAGGTGTAGCATATCTAGCAGGTCTGGGTCAGACACAGCTTTGTAGGTCAAGCAGAGATCGCCTCTAAGTACGCGATAAGAGACAGTACAGCTGGAGGTTTTTTTGAGTCTGTCCATATAGGGCATGTATCCAAGGCCTAAGATCCTCTTAGTGAGGTATTGTTATGGCCTTTCCAGTTGCTGTAGGTGTCTAGTGAGGTACATACCACATGGGGCATTGTATTCTATAATAGGTCTAATGAGTAGAGAGAGATTATGACCTCTTTCTTCCTGGATGAGAAACCTTTTGTAATGAGATGTGCCACATAGAAAGACTTTCTTACTACTGAAATGGTATCAGCTCATAATTAAAAAGGAAAAAAAACTGTCATACAGCTTTTATTTTCTGATTATATTATTACCATACAAATGGTTTTCAAAGGAGGTCTCTTATCAAACCTTTGGTGTTTAGTGGACTACCGCCTATGTGGTAGTTCATGGGCACCAAATTTTTCCCAAAGGGAATGACAATGCACTTTTTGGCATTGAGCATTAAGGCCATGGTTCTGGCACCAGTCACTGGTGTCAGTGAGGCCTTTTTGTAGAATGTCTACATCATTTGAAGAATCAATAATGGCTCCCAGTTTGCAGTCATCTGCGGACTTGGTCAGCCAGAGTCCTTTTGTGTTTGCTTGAACTTCAGAGAAGTAGATGCCAAACAGGAGAAGATCTAGGACCGATCCCTAAGGGACAGCACTTTTAACTGGTCGGTAGTCAGATTTGGAGTCCACTACTTTCACAGTGCGGGTTCCAGCAGTGAGCCAGTTGGCAACCCATCTTATGACACAGGGGGTTATGCCTAGTTTATTGAGTCTATGATTCCTGAGTGAGGGATGGTGTCGAAGGCCTTGCCAAGATCTAGGTAGGCTGTGTGAACTACCTTGCCTTAGATCAGTAAAATAGCAGAAGGAAAATAAAAAAGTGGCACTTAATACATCAGGGGATGGAAAATGTTTGAAGCTAACAATAAAGCAACACAACATAACCAAAATGAAATGCAGTACAGAGTTAGTCGCACAAAGCCAAAGTAGGGTACAAAGGCACATATGGCTTGCTCTGTAATTCCAATAATACAGCACCCACTCCTGCCCCTCAGAAAGTGGCCTAATTTTAACATTAAAGCATACCAACAGGTGAGCAGTTCTGCAGCTTAGAACAGCAAGATCTAGCAAGTGAGGTAAGGAAATTAGAAGTTATGTACCTACCATAACGTTCCATGTTAGTTGTCTTCTCTCGCCTTCTTTCTTGCTGGATGGGTTCGGAGCCGATCCTCGGCTCCGACTCGGCACTTGCTTTAGCTTGAGAACTCCTTTTACCAGCTCGAGGCAACCCTATATCTCATGATGCAAGGCGGAACTACCTCAGATCTCGTTTGGTAGCTAACCTACCCTGCTAAAGACTAACCTAACATAATTAGGAACACAAGTTCATAATAGAAGTCCCCATATGAAGGCTCAAGAGGAAAACAACCTGATAGGAACTTTTCAAGATCTGTCCAGGCCAGGGGGAAGGAGGGAGGGATGCAAGAAAGAAGGCGAGAGAAGACAACTAACATGGAACGTTATGGTAGGTGCATAACTTCTAAATGTTATCTCACCTTCATTCTTGCTGGATGGGACCACGTCCCTAGCACCTGTATCCCGGGTGGCTCAATGGAACAGACTCTTGAGAACTGTGGAACCAAAACTGGCCCTATCTCTGGAGGCCAAGTCCAACTTGTAATGAGAGACAAAGGTATGAGGCGTGGCCCAAGTAGCTGCTGCACAAATGGTATCAATGGGTAGCCTATCCTGAAAGGCTGCAGAAGTGGATAGACTCCTGGTTGAGTGTGCTTTTGGTTTAGAAGATGGCTGTTTGCCTCTGAGAGAGTACACACAGGAAATAGTGGAAGTCAACCATCTGGATAAGGTCACTTTAGAAACTGTAAGACCTATCCTGTTTTCTGCATAGGAGACAAATAATTGGTCCGATTTCCTGAATTGTTTAGTTCTATGCAAACAGTATCTGAGCTGACGATGGACATCCAAAAAATGCAGTTCCTGTTCAGCTCTGTCGGAATAGTTTGGGAAAAAGACTGGTAGATCTATAGATTGGTTAATATTGGTTTGGGACACAACTTTGGGGAGAAAGGAAGGGTTCATTCTTAATGATACCCTGTCCTTATGAAAAACCAAATAAGGGGAACGAATGCAGAGAGCTTGAATTTCGGAAACCCTTCTTGCAGAAGTGACGGCCAGTAAAAATATAGTTTTCCAGGTCAATAACTTCAAAGAATATGAAGCAGACTGTTCGAAGGGAGGTAGTATCAAGGATGCCAACATCAAGTTTAGATCCCATTGCAGAGGAGGATGCTTTATAGGCGGCTTTAGGAGAAAAACTCCTCTCAGAAAGGCCTTGCATAATCTATGAGACATAATATTATTGTCATGCAAGCCAACATGATACTTGGAAATAGCAGCCAGTTGTACTTTGACTGTAGATGACGAGGATCCTGAATGAAAAACCTCCGCCAGGAAATCTAAAACAGAATGTACAGGAGCAGTAAAGGGATCAATTTTTCTGGAATTTGCCCAAATAGAAAAACGTCGCCACTTGCTAGCATAAACAGTCCTAGTGGACGACTTTAAAGAAGACACTAAGATGTCTCTGACTGAATCAGAAATCATCGGTAGCCTGGCTAGGGAAGGAAGTGGAGCAACCAAGCAGTGAGGTTGAGAGAATGAATGGCCCGGTGCTGCTGACCCGACTGGTGGATCAAGAGATCCGGAACTGGGTCCAGATGCCAGGGCTGCACCAGAAGGTGACGATGCAGAGACGGAAACCAAATTTGTCGAGGCCAATATGGGGCAATGAGGATCAACTTGGCCCTCAAAACGGTGGCTTTCTGAATGACTTGTGGAATCAAGGGAAAGGGAGGAAAAGCGTACAGAAGTCCCCGGGGCCAATCCTGGGTTAGAGAGTCTCTCAGGGGTTGGCCTGGAAGGGGAAAGAGAGTGAAAAAATCGGGGCACTTGTTGTTTTGAGGAGTAGCAAAAAGATCGCAACAAGGAGTGCCCCACTTTAGAAAAATCTGATCCACTACAGACTGATTGAGAGACCACTCGTGAGGCATCAGAATGGATCAGCTCAGCCTGTCCGCCAAAAGGTTGGACCTGCCGGGGATGTGCGTTGCTATCAGAAACCGATGAGAGGAGATCGCCCATTGCCAAAGTCTGAGAACTTCTCGACATAACGGATAGGACCTGGTCCCGCCCTGCTTGTTGATGTACCAGACCACGGACATGTTGTCCGTTTGTACTGCAATAGTCCCCGTGGGAAGAAAGTCGTTGAGGGCTTGCAACGTTAAAAGCACTGCTCTCATCTCCAGGACATTTATGTGCAGATGGTATTCTATGGGTTGCCACGTCCCGTGGACCATCCTGCCCTGATAATGCCCCCCCCACCCGATCAGAGAGGCATCCGTAGTGACTGTGGCAACTGGAGGAGGGGGAATAAATGGTCGGCCCTGATGAAGAAGAGGGGAAGATATCCACCAATTCAGACGAGCTCTGCACGACTGTGTGACTAAGATTTCGTGCCTCATCGGAAGACTGTGGTACGACCACTGCGTGAATAGCATCCACTGCAGAAGACGCATGTGGAAGCGAGCCAGTGGTAGAAGAACAATGGCCGCAGCCATAAGACCTAGAACCTTCAGTATAAATCTGGCTTTGATCTTGTTGCTCTGCAATAGAATCCGAACAAATTTTTGGATGTCCAGAATTCTTTGATCTGTTAGTTTGGCTAACATTTTGACGGTGTTGAATTCTGCGCCTATAAAGGTGATAGATTGGCAAGGCAGCAGAGAAGATTTTTCGAAATTTACTGAAATTCCCAAACTCCTGCAAAGCTGTAGAGTGTAGTCTCTGGAGTGAAGAAGCTGACACTTGGTGGTGGCGGAGAGGAGCCAGTCGTCCAAGTAGGGAAACACCTGGAATCCTTGACGTCTCAGATGAGCTGTGACCACTGCCATGCATTTGGTAAACACTCTGGGGGCTGAAGTGAGGCCAAAGGGCAGTGCTCTGAATTGGTAATGACTGGTCCCTAGCCGAAAGCGGAGAAACCTTCTGGAGCGTCTGTGAATCTTTATGTGATAGTACGCATCCTGAAGGTCTATAGAGCACATCCAGTTGTCCTTGCTCAGAAAGGGCAGAATGGACTGAAGCGTGACCATCCGGAATCTTGCCTTCTTGACAAATCTGTTTAGATTGCTCAGGTCTAATATTGGTCTCCAATCTCCCGTCCTTTTGGGGACCAAAAAATCTCGAGTAGACGCCGGATCCTACCTGGTCTGCCGGCGCAGTCTGGACGGCTCTTTTTTCTAGGAGCTTTGAAACCTCCTTTTCTGCCAAATCCCTTTGACCGGGTGAGATGTCTGGAAGGGATTGTAGAGGTACGGGAAACCTTTCGAAGGGGATTTTGTAACCCTCGGATATGATCGACTGTACCCACATCTCTTGTGATAGGGATTGCCAGGCTACTGGGTACAGTGAAATCCTTCCCCCGACTGCCTCCAAGGGTGGACAGTCGGGCAACACCTCAGGGATGCTGAAAGGGCTTCTCAGGAAGAGACTCCCTGTTGCCCTGGTTCTGAGGACCCCCCCCTGCCTCTAGGGCGGCGTCTATTATTGTTACCCCTCTGCCTCTGGGGTAAACTGACCACGTGCGTCCGGTGTAGCTCCTTGGGCTTTACGGAACCACATCTTCCCCCCCTTCTGACCCTTGGGATATGGTCTAGGAGGAGTGGAAAACTGGACTCCAACGGCAGAAAGAGTTTTACCGTCCTGCTCACACCTGGTCAAGGTATCCTTCACCTGAGGTCCGAACAAAGCCGAACCATCAAAGGGGGTATTAGTGAAGGACGCCTTAAAAGGGTCCGCAAAATTACAAAGCCGCATCCAGGCTTGGCGTCTAAGAGCAACTCCTGTGCCTGCGGCCCTGCTCGCTCCATCGGCCGCATAGGATATGAGCCGCATGGAGGAGTTAGATATGGAATTCGGGATTGCAAGCTGTGAGGCCATCTTTTCTTGAGCCCCAGCAGCAGAAGGATCCTGGACTACTTCACCCAGTTCCTTGAGAATATCTCGTTGAAGCCTGGTGAAGTGACAAAGGTAGTTCAGCGAACGCATAGCAAAGGTCGCGGAAGAAAACATCCGCTTTCCATACCTGTCCATGGTCCTAGAATCCTTGTTAGGAGGATGGACAGGTACTGAAGGATCCGCCAGTTCCTTCTTAGTGGCCGCCGCCACCACCACAGCATCCACAGAGACACCTTTGGAAAGGAACTGTTTGTCCGTAGGGGCCGTGATGAATTTGGATGGTCTCCTGGGGACAGGTTCCACAGAATCTGGAGCCACCCACGCCTTCCGAGCCACTACCTGCATAAGTGGGTCGAAAGGCGGAGACACCCAGGAGGTGGAGGGTCGGGATCCAAAAGCCTCCAGGTATACCGACTCATCCTCGGAGGGATCAATGGATGGCCAACTCCCCCTCTGTTTGAGGAGCTCAAGGATGTCTGAAAAGGAGACATCCTCAGAGGGGGATCGTGGGGAACCCTCCGACTCATCTAAGTCGGTATCCGATGTAGTAGACTCGGGGGAGTCTGTGTGTTTCCTCTTACACGTCCTCTTCCGAGGGGGTTCACCTGCTGGATCAGAAGAAACTTCGGAAGAGGAGGAAATTCCCAATGGGGAAACCTGGGGAGATGGATCCCTGGGCCTGAGAGCAAGTGGCGTCTACAGGCACTGATGAGGGAGGAGCTAGAGGGATGGACCGTTGACCAGGCTCAGAGGCCAGGACACTCCTCATCACCTCAAAGGCTCCCCTCCCCGGGAGGCCGGAATATCCCCGCTCCGAGGAAACAGGAATTCCCGGCTCCACTGAGAGGGAAGGCTCCGAGGCCGATGTCGGCGCCGAGCTTACCAAAGCCGAAGCCCCGAGAGGGAGAGCGGGGTCGGACAAGGGTCCGATGCCACTAGCCCCCTCGGAGCCGACAAGGGAAACCCGACGACCGGATCCCTCCAAGGAAGGCCTCAAGGAGGAGATCGGAGCAGAGGACGACGGAGCCGAAGGATGTATCGGCTCCGGCACCGAAACAGTCGCTGTCCCGAGAAGCTCCAGCTCCGAACTCTGGTGTGGAGTCGGAGGAGGAAGTTCAAGGGGTGAGGCTATAGCCGAAGTCTGTTGAGACGGGCTATGGAGCATTTGGGCCAGTGCCTGTGACTTCAACAGCCTGCTTACCACCCTCTCTAAGTCGTGGTCAGACAGCCTGGAAGATCTCGAAGATAGACTCCGATGGCTCCGCTCCGACAAAAGAGGAGACCCCGGAGCCGAGTGGATACTCAGTAACGAAGGGGACCGAGATCTCTTTCGGGACGAAGTCATCTGAGCCGAAGTCCCCTGAATTCCAGATGGAGCCGAAGGTTTCTCGGCTCCGATGCTGGATAAGGTGTCGGCTCCAGCCGGAGCCGACAAGGCCACAGTAGACAAGGTATCGGAACCAGCCGGTGCCGAACCCACTACTTTTAAGGTAGATACATCGGTTCCAGCCGGAGCCGATCTCGGCTCCGACGGAGCCGGAGCCACCGGAGGAGGCTTGGATACTGAAGCCTGAGCCTTCGGTGGCTTAGAAGGTTTCCCAGACCCTGCTTTAGAGGGAGAACCTTCTGGCTTAAGTAAGCCACGGAGGATAAGCTTATTCCTCCTTTCCTGCAGGACTCTCTGGCTAAAAGAGTGACACAAAGCACAGGAGTCCTGCAGGTGCAAAGGCCCCAGGCAATAAACACAAGAAGTGTGACCGTCTGTCAGAGACATCTTCTGACAGCACGAGTCACAGTTCTTGAAGCCTGAGACCTTGCCTTCCCTAGACATATCCTAGGAGGAAGTAACACACACAAACCCCAACAAACACACAAAATTAATCCCCCAACACACAACACACAGGAAGGGATTAACCAATGGGGTTTAGGCCTAACTAAAACTTTACACTAAAGGTAATAAAAGTTTGAAAAACAAGGGAATAGGGTGGGCTGTAACTCACTACAGACTATAAAAATGGATACAAGGGGAAAATAAAACCCTAACTAAGCTTTTCTCTTTTAACAAGAAAATTACTTACCTCAGCTGGCAAAGGAGACCTCTTTCGCTAAGCGGCAAACGAGATCTGAGGTAGTTCCGCCTTGCATCATGGGATATAGGGTTGCCTCGAGCTGGTAAAAGGAGTTCTCAAGCTAAAGCAAGTGCCGAGTCGGAGCCGAGGATCGGCTCCGAACCCATCCAGCAAGAATGAAGGCGAGATTGACAACTTAACATCCTTCAGTTTTATTTGTTAGTTTTACCAACATTTCATCCTGCAGCTTCTAGTAGGACACATTCCAGACAGCAAAGGTTTGTACAGCTAAAAAATTGACCCTGCTGTCCAGAGGTTCAGGAACTGCATAAGGCTTGGGTTTATACAAAAAATTTAAAATGTTCCCCACAAATTCTAGCAGCAGCCCACCTACATTGGTGCATATGTAAATACTAGGCTAGATGCCTTTGTGGATTATTTTAAAACTTGGTAAATTTCCCTTAGTGAGAATCAAACTCTGCACCTCGTTTGTGAAGTAAACAATGCAACTATTACACCAACCCCAACAACGAAAATCTGCTCAAACCTTTGTCTTCGACTTTTGACAACAGAGATAGAGAGACAGAGTGTAAAGGCCAATGTAGCAACTAATCCTTCTGGACAGTAGTCACACACAGAGTACAATCTCAATATTTTTTAAATGACTTAATAGGTCTGGTACTTCAATTTTTGTCCCCCTCCCTCCCCGAAAGTAGAACAGAGCTACACTATCCATGAAGTGCAAGAGCATGAGATAAATAGTTGTGTGAAGTAGTCGAAATAACAGTAAAAAAAAGACAGACCTCTTTCCTAATTTTATATACAATTTTGTATAGCGGTTACTTCTGAATAATTTAACAATGCTACAAGATTCTCCACAAGCAGGGTCTGACAAAGAAATGGATAAACAGTTGTGTACAAATTTCCCAAAACCCTAGACTTTAGAGGAAGTTAATCGCTACAGTGCTGCTAACTTTTATGACTTTTGTTGCAAAGATTTGACATCCAGCCTTACTTCAAGATCTTTAACTCTTGCCCCTCTTGGGTGGATGGACACCCTCCCACTTAGACATCAGCATGTCTGTGGTTTAAGGATGTCCACCTATGTCATCTTTAGTTCTTACCTCTCCCTGCTATCTGGAGAGGTTTGGCAAATCTCAATGCACTAAGCTTCCAGGTGGCAAAGGCCCTAAAAGGATGGCAGCCCTACTGGAAAAAATCCTTTTCTACAAACTAATTAAAACTCAAAGAGAAGGGCAACTTACAAGGTAAGAACAAAGGAAAATTAGGAAAAGAAGGCAACTGGAGTACCTGCCCAAACCTGGGATACCACAGGCCATAATACGAGGTACAGAGGAAGGGGAAATACTGCTGCAACAGTGAACATACTCAATAACATTTATGATGATTGTAAAGTCTTACACAACTGTACTACAGTCACTATATTGTTCACTGGTTGCAGTAGTGAAGATTCCCTAAAGCTTACGGACCAGATGGTGGCTGGCCATCGGAAGCTACAGGATGCATTAGCCCTTGGAGGACAGTCATGGCAACCTCAGGAGCCAGGTCCAGTTTCATGTCCAAGATGTGGTGTCTAGAAAAGGTGTGGACAAATGACTAGGTAAGCTGCTTCCAAACTGGCCTGGGTGCTGACCCCTTAAGGGGAGGCCACGGGGGCTGCTGTTAGTTTTGTGAAGTGGGACAGTCTGGTACAGTATTTTCATGAAAAAGAGTAACAATAGGCAATACAGTGAGACAGCCAGTTGGAGATGGACTGTTTTAAGACTAGCCTGCTTCTCCCACATACATTTGCAAAGGCTATAAATAGCTGATCTGTTTTCTCATTTCTTTATTTTTCTAGACCAAATCTCAGTTGCGTATACATATCCAGGGCATGGAAAAAATTTTCCAGCTTTGCTCTGTAGGTTAGGATTGCTTACCCAAAGTCTAACAGCTTGATTTAGAAACATTTCTTTCTACACCTTTGGCAAGGATGGTGTAGAAAGTCACCCTGTCTTTGTGAAAGATTAAACAAAAGGGTTTCTTGCACATAATCACCCATAATTTAGATATTTTCTTGGCAGATGCTTTGGCAAGTAGTAAGACATTGTTCCAGCTCAAGTATTTGAGTGGTGCTGCAGCTGGTGTCTCAAACAGCAACAAAGTAAAATTTTCTAAGGCACAAGTTAGGTCCCATGAATGACAGCTTTCTTTCTTGGGTGGCCTCAGTATTCTACAACCTTAAACTGATTTACTGGCAGATGGGAATATAGGAGGGAATACCAAGGCAGGCAGCCAGAAACAGCACATACATGCACTTTCAATGGAACAGAACACAATTATAATGTTTAAACGCAAGACAGGTACTTGAGGACCACAAACAGAGGGGCTAACCTTCATAACAAACATGCATGTTGTTGGTAAACAAATACCTAAAGGGAAGGAATGCCAAATCACCCATACCGACAGCCTTAGGATCTTCAGATTAGTGAAGTAAGCCCTTGTTTTGGAACAAAAGTTCCACAATGAGACAACAGAATAGGTTCTAGTCTTACAGTGCTCAGCAGGAAAGGGTACCAATTTTATCTCTGCCAAAAGGGTGCAATAGTAGCCATTTCATTCTGTGCTCTTTTACCTTCCAAATTACTCGGAGGAGAACAGGAATGGAAGGAAAGGGATAAGGGGTAAAGAGATCTCTACACCCAGTTGACTGAAAGGGCATGCATTGCCCAGGCTCTTGTACAAAAATGAGTTCAGTTTTCTTCTAGAGAAGCAAAGAGAGACATTTTTGGCACACTACACCTGCAGACCACGTCCAGAAGTACATCCCTACTCAGCCTTCAACTCTGACAGTCTGCTTGTGTTCTCTTTAACTGATCTGACAGACATTTCCTGAGATGGAATGTACAAAAGCCTTGAAGGAGGATGCTCCTGCCTTAAGGGGACAAGTACAATCCTTCCATGGACAGTCTGCACAAGAGGTAAGAGAAGGTTCACCTTTGCTTGTTGATGCTGTTGTGCTGCTGGTGCACAAAAGCACAGTCTCTGCCTGCCAGGTCCAAAGGCTTACAAGCTAAAACTACAGCCAGTAGTCTTTGATGCTGACATGCTTTTTCTTCTGAGTGTTGTTCCATGTCTCTTGGATCATCAGTTTCACTAAGTGGGCTCCAAAGCTATGTCTGCTGAGTGTATTGTATTTATTCCTAGTTAAATGGGAGCCCCTGATGTAGGTTCACCTGTTGTACTCACAAATTAGAACTAGATTTTGATTTGATACAAGACAATGGGGGAACATGGACCAGCAGAAAGACATGAAGTAACCATGTATTCTGCAGCTACCCTGCAGTTTTCTCATGTGAAGTCTTGCCAGGGTGGACCATCAAGCTTGAAGACACCATGTACCCCCGAAGGTCTTCAGGTACTTAGACTGTAATCTAATCCAGACGCTGTCTGGAAGTGAAACATAGGGTCAGAAATAGCACACACTCACACAGAAGGAATACCCTTTGTTTGCAGATATCCAGAAAGGCTCACAGAAACTGGATTGTTTAGAGGGCATTAAAGGTGATTTCTGCACACTCAGTGGGAGCAGAGTGTCTAGAAGCAGACCATGGTGAACTTAAGAGCAACCTGCATCTCCTCTGAGATGGGAGGCCTGACTCAGGCAGTCGTACAGGTACAGCTAAAGGTGGATGCCCTTGGTTCTGCAGCATGCAATTATTTGAGCCAGGCATTTTATAAATACACAGTGCAGTAGGGTAAACCAAAAGGCAAGGAAGTTAATTGTTAGTGAGCACTTCCTGCTCTAAATCTCAGATACTGACCTGCTTATGTCTGTGCTGGAGTACATTCTACAGTACATGGCAGAGTAAAGAAACAGCTGTTTCACTGAACGCACAGTCTTCCCTTTTTCCTTCTGGCTTTTTAAACACTTAAGCAGCTTTTTTAGCTGAACATTTGATGGATCTTTGAGAAATTGTGATTTCACATGTTCTGGCAGAGGCTGTTTCCTCAAGCAAGCATGTACGCACATGTGCTAACATGGAGGTTGGAGGGCATCTACCTGGCTGTGAAGGGGGAAAGGCAAGAGCTCTGGAAGTCAGCAGATGCCATGCCTTCTGTAGCAGAAGTTTCAAAAGTTAGCATCGCTACAACTTTCAACAATATAAACATCACAGTCTGTCTGCACTAACAAACTAGGCCACTAGATGTCAGAAGACACCAAGTAAAAATGCAGATGGCCCTAAAAGTACACTGTACTCTTGAAATCTCACATACTGACATCTGCAGAGTGAATACACCAGGATGGCAAATTTAGTGCATCTATGTTAACTTTTCATATGTGGCTCTATGACAAAAGGAATAAAACCCTGACAAATAACCGAGCCACTGCAGCAGCTTGCCAAGGAGAGAAGAAGAAAAAGAGGCCTGTTTGCCCTCTCTCTCTCTCTCAGAGGAAAGGACTAAGGGATTAAATAGCAGGGTGGTGACTACCTGTAGAATTCCTGAGGGAAAACAAGGAGTACAAAAATGTTATTTTTCTTTGGGGACGGCAGGACTATTGAAGGAATATCTACTGTACAAGAAGGAAGACATGCCATAGTGTACATCAAAAAATGGTAATTCCATGTGAATTTATGGGAATATGAATGAGAAACAATAGTGTAAAAAAAAAAAATCCCAAGCTAGGATAATGGCACTAACTCCTGCCATCTGCTACTGACCCCAGAGAGGGACAAATGGGCTGTAGGACATTTACTAATGGGGAAAGGGTAACAGTAAAACTGGACAGGTAGAGAGAAACCTCAAAAGTTGACAACTAATGAAAGCAAAAAAGCATATTGCCAGGCCCTTAGAAATTATCCATTTCAAAAGCAACACGAGTACAAGAACTTCATATACTAGAATAACGGGCTAGTGAAGAACTTTATACAATTCTAAGGGAGTGGAACATTCCTAACGAAAAATAGTAACCTCTGCCTCTTACCCAGGAGATTCCAATAAAAGCACTACACAATAAAAAAAAAAAAAAAAAAATCATGCAATATACATGTTATATTCCTGTCCATATTCACATATCCAATTTATTTTCCATGTTATGTAAATGTTATGAAAGTACTTCTGTATTCTCACTGCATTTCTCCTGTGATAATGTTTCACTTGTGTTTGAGTGTTAAGACTTTATGTCTGCTGAATTTTTTCATTCTGCTAAACTAAATGATTTAACTATATGTGTTTCTGGAGCTTTTCTCCCCAGGCCTTCGCTGAAAATGGGTACTTTATGATCCAGATTGACATTTGTTTACCAGGAAAGTCTAACACATAAATAAACAAACCAAAAAAAAAAAAAAAAAAAAAAAAAAATCAAAAAGGGTATCTGTAGCTCAGTGTGTATGTACCTTTAAGAAGCTATCCAAGAGCTTGCACAAGTGTATAAATACTGAGCACATGCGATCCCGACTGCCATTTTGTAGTTAGCTGTTGCGATGTAAGCATGTATGTAAGGTCTGTCTGTTAAATCAGTTTGTTTATATTTTATGATGCTGCTATACATCCTGATGTGTTTCTATGCATTAAAGCATCTAAATGAATACCCCACCTGCTTGTCTTCTATGTTAGAGAGAGACGAGCGACATGGTGTCAGAAGAGTCATATCTAAAATTACTTGAAGCCAGGACGGAATGCAAATTCCTCAGTTTGAGTCAGAGTGGCACTTGGTTAGAACTTTAGGAATATAGAGGAGTGAATCGTCCTTACTGCACATACACTTTGCAAAACAGGTCAGAAACAAATTTCAGATATTAAAACTTGCTCAGCACCATTTCTTATTTACAAAATATGAAACGAAGCATACAGAACACACTAAACAATATTCACATAGACTGATGTGTCTGATATTAATAAAAAGTATTCAAATTACTACAGAAAATGTTTGAAATAAATTCCAAATGGCATAAAATAAGAGGAAATGACCACATTTTCGCTAAGCATGCATTTTTCATATTAATTAAAGATATCAGCGTTATTAGAAGTGTATGAAATGTTCACGTTTGGACAGTATTACAACATTATTTTGCAAAAATACAGCCACTTCAGAGTACATTTCCCAAAGTTTAGTATTTCGAAGAGTTTATTGTGCATTTGAATATTACAAGTTGTGCTGTGAGAACTGTTTGTCCGTACATAATTACAAGGGCCATATTTTCTGTGTACGCACAAACACATACTTTGTGGGCATGGCAGGTGGATTTCGAAAACCTAGTGGACTTGTGTTTGATCAAAATACTGCAGAGAATTGGAAAGTGAAGCAAGAGTACGACATTTTCAAGCAGGCTACATTTTCTGACAAAAGATGACCATCCAAAGGCATTTATTCTACTTAATTTAGCTGGTCAGAAGCCACTGAAAGGGAACGTTCATTTGTGTATACACCTGCTATGTATGCAGGAGAGGGGAAAACCATCATATTGTTGTACCATCTGAGTCAAAGAGGACCCCGAGTGCTTAAAAAAAGTTCTGTACTCACCATAACATTCCATCTGAGTAGTTAGACTTCATTTGTCATCAACCAGTGGGTTTCGGATAGGATATATATCTGAGCTGGTAGCTTTCCAAGATAAGATCCAAGCGCCAAGCTCCTCCCCCTTACCCATACCACACTGCAACCTCATTCCAACCCTCTGATCGCGTTTGCCACCCACAACGTGAAACACTTCAACCCAAGTGACATAACCTGACCTCCACACATAGACTTACTGGGTCTTGTGAGCCTAGTCTGAGTCCAAGGACTACCGTAAACCACTAAGGTCAGGGGGAAGGAGGGAGGGAAGGTTAATGACAAATGAAGTCTAACTACTCGGGTGGAATGTTATGGTGAGTACATAACTTCTTTATCTGAAGTAGTTAATTTCATTTGGTCATCAACCTGTGGGACACAGTCCCCAGCTACCAAAGATCTTGGGAGGCCATTAAGGAAGGATATTCCGGAGCACTGCAGAACCAAAAACAGGCCCTTCCTCTAGATACCATGTCCAACTTATAATGAGCAATAAAAGTGTGAGAGGAAGCCCAGGTAGCCGCTGAACAAATGTCATTCAGAGAAACTCTGGACCAGAAAGCAGCTGAAGTAGCCATCGAACGAGTAGAATGAGCATGAACCCTGTCCGGTTCTGGTAATCCATGATCCTTGTACACCTGCAAAATACAAAGTGAAATCCATCTAGCAATAATCACCTTAGAAACTGGTTACCCCAAAAAGGGCTTGGCAAAAGAAACAAATAGCTGATCAGACTTACGGAATGGTTTAGTCCTATGTAAATAAAAGTGCAACTGTCTGTGGACATCCAGCAAATGAAGTTTGTATTCCCCTTTATTTCCACGACAAGAATTTTAAATCAACTGACTCTGCGGGCTCGAACAGAGGCACAACGAAGGCTCATAGGTTAGTACAAGGCTAACTGCCCTTGTGGGCAATTTCAAGCCTAGCCAATTATCTCATGTGAGAGTCAAACCCTGCACCTTGTGTTTGTAAGGCAAATACCTTAACCATTATGCCAACCTCCCACTTGGCCTGAAGAACCAAAGTCAAATCCCATGGAGAGGAAGGATACTTATCAGAGGTCTCAGCAAAAAGGTGCTTTTGATGAAAGTCTTAGAAATCCAAGAAGCAGCTAGTGAACCTGAATTTTCTCCTACATGAAAATGGGATATAGCTGCCAGCTGGACTTAACAGTGGAAGAGCTGGCCCCCTGTTGGAAAATCATGAATTCTAATACCGCTGGAATTGGGGTGGTAAACAGATCCAAATCTCTCTGAGAAGCCCAAAATGGAGAAACGCTTCCATTTACTACGGAACACCTTTCGGGTGGAGGACTTGTGGGCTGCCACCAGAATGGACTTAACAGGAGAAGAGAGTCCGGGAGTCCTGGCAATTAGTGGAACTGGAACAACCAAGTAGTAAGCTTGAGGCTGTCCAGATTCGGGGGAGAAATTCCGGAGGGATGACAAATGAGATCTAGTATCCATGGAGGAGCTACTAGACGAGACCTAGGCAAGGGAACAAACCCTGACGAGGCCAGAATGGGGCATGAGGATAATCCTGCTCCCCAACAGACGAGCTTTCTGCAAGAATTTTGTCATTAGAGATAGAGGGGGATACACATAAAAAAGACGACCAGGTGGCCAAGCATGGATAACAGTGTCTCTGGGGGCTCCCCTCCCCCCAAAGGGGAATCAGAGCGAAAAACTCGCGGCACTTAAGAGTTGAACGGCGATGCGAAGAGATTGCAGCAAGGCTGACCCCACTTGAAGATCTGTTCCACTACACAAGGGTTCAGACACCACTCGTAGGGAAAAAGATAGTTCCTGCCCAGTTTGTCTGCCACAATATTGGACCGCCCAGTTTGTCTGCCAAAATGTTGGACCGACCAGGAATGTGCACTGCTATCAGGAAACGGTTGGTGGAGAATGCCCATTCCCACACTCTCACGGCCTCTCGACAAAGCGGGTAGGACTTGGTTCCTCCCTGTTTGTTGTTATACCAGACCACTGACATGTCTGACTGAAATGCAATCGTTCCCAGAGGGAGAGAAGCATGAAGGGCCTGCAACAATAGAAGGACCGCACTCATCTCTACAATACTGATATGCAGAGTGGTCTCGTTCAGGGACCACATGCCTTGGACACTCCTGGCCAAGCAATGCCCCCCCCCCCATCCTAGACGGGAGGCGTTTGTGGTCACTGCGGCTTGGGGTGTGGTCGCAATAAAGGGGCATCCTTCTCGAAGATCCTGGGATTGAAGCCATCAGATGAGGGAAGTTTTTCACACCTTGCATAGAGGAATCAGGTAACTTAACGGCTGGTATAACAGAGACCAATGAACTTAAACGTCCACTGTAACACTCGTGCAGACGTCGCAAAAACTAGATTTATAGCTGCTGCCATGGACCCCAATGCCCTCAGAACTAGTTCTGCTGGGGGGTGAAGAAGTCTGAAGTGCCAATACATGGTGGGTCAGATTCCAAAGTCGGTCGAGTCAAAAATACCTTGGCCTGGAGAGAATCTATTCCTGCCCCTATGAAGTCCAGGATCTGAACAGGCTGAAGAGAGGACTTTGCAAGGTTTATCGTGATACCCAGATTTGACAGCTGAAGGAAGGAATTTCTGGCTTGAACAAGTCGATGCCTGGAAGAGGTGATGAAGAGCCAATTGTCCAGGTAAGGAAAGACCTGAATGCCCTGAAGCCTCAGGTGGGCTGCTACAACTGCCATAACCTTAGTAAACACCCTGGGGGCCGTGGTGAGACCGAAGGGTAGGACACTGAACTGGTAGTGATTGGCTCCATGCCGAAAACAGAGAAAGCTCCTGGATCGCCTGTCCATCATAATGTGGTAGTACGCATCCTTGAGGTCCACACAGCACATCCAGTCTTCATCCTGCAAGAACGGCAGGATAGATTGTAAGGTGACCATCCAGAACTTCTCCTTTGCAACAACTGGGTTCAACTTGGATAGGTCGAGAATCGGCCTCAAGTCCCCTGTCTTTTTTGGCACCAAAAAAAACCTGGAATAGATGCCTGATCCGGACTGGTCTGGGGTGACCGGCTGGATTGCTCTTTTGTTAGCAGCTTTTCTATTTCCAAAGCTGCCACCTCCCCTTGAGCGGGTGGAACGTCTGGGAGGTGCTTTGGAAGTAAGGGACTGGTCAGAAAAGGAACGGAATAACCTCTGGATATTATCCGATGCACCCTGCGGTCTGACGTTATGGACTCCCATTGAGCTAGGTGCTTTGAAAAATGACCCCAACTGCCTCCAGAGTGGAGCAGTCGGGCAACCTCTCAAGTTTGCTTGCGTGGGTCGATTCGAAAACTGTTCCCTTGACCAGAAATTCTTCAGCCCCCCCTCTGCCTCTGGGCTGGCATCCACCTTGTTCCCCTCTGCCTCTAGGAGGGGGGGGGGCAAAAAAAAAAAAAAAAGAGTCCGGAGTGCCCCGGGAATGCTGCGACTTCCGGAACCAGAACTACTTTTGCCCCCGCTGATTCCTAGAAAAGGACCTTCGAGGGTTAGAGAAGCGGATCCCGATGGCAGACAGCATCTTCCCATCCTTTTCACTCTAGACTAGCGTATCTCGGACGGTCTTCCCGAACAGGGTCGAACTATCAAAAGGGGCACTCGCAAAGGACGCCTTGAAAGGTTCTGAAAAATCACAAAGCCAGAGCCAGGCGTGATGCCTCATGGCAATGCCGGACCCGGCTGCCCAAGTGGCTCCCTCGGTGGCATGAGAGAGTAAGAGCATGGATGTTAGTCACCGACTTAAGAGTAGCCATACGTGTACAGAATAAGCGTTTATCCTTGGCCGAAATGGACTCTGGGGAGGACTCTGCGTACTCTTTCACGAGGTTGCACTGAAGATCACGTGGGCCATGTAGTTCAGTGCCCTTATAGCAAAGGTAGCTGAAGCATACATCTGCTTTCCGAGTCGATCCATCGCCCTAGACTCCTTGTCTGGAGGATGGATCGAGGAACTCTCCTGCGCCAGTTCCTTTCTAGTGGCCACTGCCACTACCATGGCATCAAATGGGGAACCCTTACTCCATGCAGTTTTGTCTGTAGGAGGGCTCAAAATCTTGTCTGGCCATTTAGGTATAGGTTCTACAGTGTCCGGCTCCTTCCAAGCTCTGGTGGTAATGGAGGTCCATCACAGGATCAGCTGGGGGGGGGGGGGTGGCAACCAAGAGGTAGATGGGCCTGTGAACGCCTCCAGGAATACAGACTCGTCTGAGGAAGGCTTTTGGGCGGAACACTCTCCCCTCTGGAGGAGGATTTCTATTAGGTCTCTGAAGGAAACATCTTCGGGAGGTAATGTGGGGGAGCCTTCCTCTAAGTCGGTATCTTCTGTGAGGGACTTGGGGGTGTCCAAGTGCCTCCTCTTGCACTTGCAAGGGACCTCCTCAAGGGGGCTCTCCAGGGATGGCTCACAAACAGCTTCATATTCCTAGAGAGGAACCGTCTGGGGCGTATCAGATTGTCATTCAGTCCTCTCAGAGACAGCCTGAGGACGTACTCAGTACCGAGGGATCAGGGACGGACTCAGAGGAGAGTGAGGGGTCTCGATCCTCCTGAGGGAACCTTCTCCACAACGAAGGCCGAAGGGGAACCGGCTTCTCAAACTAGCAAGACTAGTAACCTTGCCCCTCGGATCTGACGAAGGGATCGGAACAGACAGAACCAGAGGAATGGTATGTCCCGACCATAAAGGAGCCAATGACACACTCATCCCCCCGGATCAGATGCCCAAATCATGGCTCCGACAGCTCGGATCCAACAAACACAAGGGCATGGCTCGCGTCGTGGTTGGAGGAACCATAGGCGCTGAACCCCTTGACTCCGAGGCTCCTCAGATCCAAGGACTCCAAAACCTGGGGATGGATCAGAGAAGAAGCTATCAGGGCAACCATTGGAGCTGAACTCCACGCTCCGGTGAGAGGGGGAGCCAGCAACACTCGCATCTGCAACAGCGTCTGTAAAAACCTTATCATCCGGTACATGTCAGCCTCCGGGAGGGTTCTTGTGGATCTGGAGGACGCCACCAACACCGGCCAGAAGGGCCGATGAGTGGACGACCTTGAAGCAGGCCAAACCTCCTTGGCGAAAATCTAGGGGAACGGAGCAGAGGGGAAGACTGCATAGGAGTCTTAAATAAAAGCAGATAATCCTCTCAATGCACAAAACTATCAGTGAAAAAATCTTGAAACAGCAAATATAGAAGAACCACCAACAGTACCACAGCTGGGGAATTTATTTGAATAAAACTAAAACAAAACATATCATGAATCCACAATACAAAGGATAGCGCTTTCAGGGATCTACCCCTTCATCAGACAACTGTTAAAAATCCCACAATTCCTTAAAATACTATAAAACAGTCGCATGATATTTCAAAAAATGATATAATTACTATTAGTTAAAATAAAACACAATAACAAATGCATCTACACATATATATCTGTAAAAACATTCACAATAAATGCCACAGTACACATTTCCAACAAGATAATAAATATGTATGTCATGCGTATGGAAAAAATGTAAATAAATATATAAAAACGCATATATACACACATATATATATATATATATATATATATACATATATATATATATATACATATATATACATATATATATATATATACATATATATACATATATATATATATATATATATATATATATACACATATATATATATATATATATATATATATATATGTATACACACACACACATATATATATATATATACACACATATATATATATATATATATATATATATATATATACACACACATATATATATATATATATATATATATATATGTACACATATATACATACATATATATATATATATATATACATATATATACATATATACATATACACATACACACACATATATATAAATAAAAGACCTGTAGATGGTGTATGCATAGGAAGGATGCTTGCATATAAACTAACATGCAAGAAGCATGTCGTCTAGACGTGTGTATATGTATTCACCCAACATAGTGCACTATAAAATTATACAATATTGTATCAAAGTCTAATTGTGTCACAATGCATAGAAAAATACATATAATTTATGTAGCATTGAGAGTAATCAATGCTTCAACGGTCGAGCTTTTAAAAAAGGTTTAAGGGACACCATTTGATTCAAACCTGGGGGTTTGTCTGCATTAAAGCGCATAATCCATCTCTGTTCAGCCACTTGTGTGTCATTAGCTAGATTGCCCCATCTCTGTTTCTCTGACAGAATCTGTAAAACTAGTTACTTGTAGTTATGTTCAGGTCCTGTGCTCAGTGTGCATAGCAATAGTATTACTTTCTTTACTTTTTATTTATTTATTTATTTATTTTACATTTGTTGACCGGGCTAGTCTAACTGGATACATGTCCATTTTCAGTAGAGGCCCGGGGAGATAAGCTCCTTGCAAAAAATAACAAAAACATTTTTACTTAACAGCTACAGGTTAATACAGAAATTATCACAGAGGTCTAAATACCTCACATTGCAAAATGCAGGTACAAATGCAGGTATAATATATACTATAGTCTGGGGAGATAAGGTCTGGGATAAGAAAAAATAAATATATTTATATTTACAAAGAACATTTCAAGTTAACACAGAAATTATCAAAGAGGGCAGAATACGTCAGTGCAAAAGGCAGGCACAATGCAAATTACAGAGAGGGCAGAATACTTTACAGTGCAATAGGCAGGTACAGTGCAAATTACAGGTAGAATACAGAATGTAACAAAAAATGAGGCATGTTGTATAATTATATTAATAAAGAGTGGTCACACTGAGTGAGCTCAGAGGATGAAAAGAAGGGTTAGGTATAGGAAAAAGGTAATTTGGTAAGTAAGGAAAGTAGAACTAGTTATTGGGAAGTAATGGGTAGGCAGTGCCTGGTACGAGTAGAAAAATGATTAGTCAGGTTTAGTACAGGGGCATAACCAGTGTGTTCTCAGGAAAAGTTTGTCTGTTTTTGAAAAGTGATGTAGAGGAAACTGAGGAAAGTTCACTGGGGAGAAAGTTCCAGGATTTTCCAACAGTATTAGTGGAGAGAATCCCCATCCCTGTTATTAGATTTAGAGAGGTTTACAAGAAGTTTATGCGAGGAGCGCAAGGATTTCAAATTATTATAGGGAATGATGAGGGTAGATAGTATAGGAGTACTGGAAGGTTGGTAAAGAGCCTAATGGGCAATGGTTATTTGGTGGAATTTAAGCAGATTCTGAATTACTAGCCATCCTAGTTGCTTAAGATTATAGCAGTGGTGGGTTCTGAATGGGTTGCCAGTAGCAAACCTGGCAATGTTACTGTAGGAGATTTCCAGTTTGGTGAGGTTATTTTTAGATAAATTAGTATATATGGGTGAGGCAGAGGAGTGTAGAGATTAAATGGGTATAAGCAATAGTTGTTCTGGCTGTTGTTGAAAGGAAGGGGTTTGACCCTGTAGAGAGAACCTAGTTTTTTGCTAACAGTTTTTGTAGTATTGTTGAGATGGATGTCAAAGTTAAGATTGTTGTCTATGGCGATACCAAGTAGTTTGGTAGTTGGGACAGGTGACATGGGAGTACCATTAGTGGATGTAACTGAAAAATCTATTGGGGGGGACTTACGAGTAGGATTGAAAAGGAGGAGTTTAGTTTTTCTGGGGTTCAAGAGAAGGCAATGTTGTGTAAACCATTGTTCTACTGTGTTAAATACCTTTTGGGTAAGGGAGTGAAGTTTGGAAGTGGATGTGGCTGTGCATATAAGTGTAGAATCGTCTGCGGATTGAATGCATGTAGCTTGGGGAATTGCTAGATGAAGGTCATTGATAAATATGGAAAAAGGAAGAAGTTCTAATATGGACCCTTGAGGGGATGCCAATGTTAACAGGCAGGTGGGTAGATAGAGTGTTGTGCCAAAGCACTGCCTGTTGTCCATTATCTAAATAGGATTGGAACCATTTAATAGTGAGTGCATCTAGTGACAGGGATTTGAGGATATTTATAAGTATTTGGTGATTAACCATATCAAATGCCTTGGACAGATCGATAAATAGTGCAGAGGAAAGCATAGGAAAGCATATAGGAGTTACGGTTTTTGTTAATACAGTCAGTAAAGGAAAGGAGGGCAGTAGTAGTGCTGTGGGAAGGTCTGAAACCATGTTGACAGCTGGAAAGTAAGTTATTTTGGATTAGGTGGTTTAGCAATTGCTTATGGATGCAATTTTCCATTAGTTTTGCCAAAGGTGAAAGTAGGGCTATGGGACGGTAGTTGGAGAATTCGGTAGAGTTTCCGCCTTTATGAAGGGGGATAATATGGGAGAATTTCCAGATGCTTGGGATGTGTCCTTCACTAATGGTTCTATTAATCAGAATGGAAATGGGATAGGCGATGGATTTGGCTGATTTCTGTAGATATTCAGCAGGTATTTGGTCTGCTGAAGGAGAGCAGGGTTTCAGTTTTTGGATAAGGGTAAGAATATATGTTGTTGGGACTGGCTGGAAGAGAAATGGAGGGGATGAGGTTGTGTTAGAGGTGTTTGAATGGCCTCAGTGAAAAAGGTATTGAAGGCATTGGCAGTATGCTTTTTCTCCTGGTCTGTGCCTTGTGGGTTAGGTGTAATGGATTGACCTGGGTGTAGTAGTTTGGTTAATACTTGGCCAGAATTTTTGTGGGTTATTATGTTTAGTTTGCTGGAACTGTAAGTAGTAGTTTCTTTTAAATCAGACAGTATAGCTTTCTTAGTGTCATTTCTCAGTTGTCTAAAATTTTGACGGTCTGCAGAGTTTCTAGTCATTCGCCATTTGGCCCAGTATTTATTTCTGAGGGGGATTTTTTTGTTTGGTTTCTTCTGAAAGCCATGGGGTGGATTTAGTTTTAATAGAGCGGTTTGGTGCATGGTCATCTAGAATGGCTAGGAATTTGGGATTAAAGTATTTAACGGCTTCCTCCAATGGGATGTGTTTTGAGGGAGACCAGTTGCATGCTCTTAGTTCGCTTTGAAAGAGATCAGGGTTAAAGTTTTTCTTGGACGCAATATACTCGAAAGTGGCTGGAATGGAGACATTGGTCTTATGCCTGATTATGTAGGTAAGTGAGTGGTCACCAATATCATCAGGGAGGGTTCCAGATTCATATATGTGGGGATGGTTATTTATAAAAATCCAATCCAAGGTACTTTCTTTCTTATTAGGCTTGTTTATCCTGGTAGGGGAGGTAATGGTTTGAGAAAAACCAAATAGGTTAATGTGGGTGGCTATTGCAACAGCAATTCCAATCTATGTTAAAATCGCCTAGGATTATGGTTTCTTGGGGCAGGTTTTGTGATAGCCAGCAGAGGATATCTTCTATGGTGGCATTGTTATTGCCAGGAGTTAATATCTCTATAATGTTCAAGGATTCTATCCTTCAAACGTCTATTAGTCTTGCCTATATAAAGCTGAAACATATTACACAATAGGCAAAATAAACCACGTTTGATGTGGTGCAATCAGCATAGAGATTGCTACTGTAGCTGAACTTCCTCGAGGGATGCGAGAAAGTTCTACCATTGTGAATGTGATTACAGGCTGCACAATCCCTGCACATGTATGTGCCCAATCTGTCAGATCTATTAGTAGTGTTAATAATAGCACTACTATAACACAATTCACTTCTCAGTGTTCTATTATTCCTGAAGGTAAAGCTTGGTCTAGTCCCAATGATGCCTTGTACACTATCAACCGTAGAGAGAATACCCCAATTTTTAGTGACGTCACATACTACATTTATATTGCTTGCAAACGTTACTGGCATCCTTAGTGTATTATCCATGCCTCTATGTCCCTGTGTGACCATATCACGGTTAACACTGTGACCATTCAGTCCACCTATCATACATGTGTCAAGATAGGGTCTGCATCTGCCCGTCCTGTTTCTCCAACCATCTGAGATACATATATCTATAGTTCTTGCATCATAGACCCTGTCTAGAAACTATAGTGCTTTCTGTAGTTCATCATAGTCATTAAATTGTCGCATGATCCTATAGACCCGTCCTTTAATGATGTTGGCCTTCGTATGGTTAGGGTGCATACTAGTATTATGTAAGAATGTATTCGTCCTAACCTGTTTCCTAAATATTAAGATAATCTTTCTTCACTTTAATGTCCAAAAAATCAATTTCAGTGGTGCAGTACTTAGAAGTAAATCTAAGGAAACGAGTGGTGTTATTCAGATAGGCGAAGAATGCATTCAGCTCTGCCTCTGAACCACTCCACAGCAGAAAAATATCATCCACAAACCTGACATACCAGTCAATGTATTTACCATAGACACTGCTGGTCAATACATATGTGCTTTCCCATTGAACCAAAGAAAGGCTGGCGTAGCTACTGGCACAAGCTGTGCCCATAGCCACGCCCACCTTCTGTAGGTATTTCTGATGTTGAAACAGAAAAACGTTAGTCAGCACTACATCCAGTAGGGCACAAATGAGGTCACCTTTGTTCTTAGTGAACTCAGCACTATGGAGTATTTCCCGTATACTCTCAATCCCCCATGCATTCAGGATTACAGCAAAACAATGATTCTATATCCATCGTTACTAAAAAAACAGCTGTGATCTATATCATTCTCTACCCATTTCATCCTAAGGGTTTCAAGAAATGCCTTAGAATCTCAACACACACTCGCAATCAGCTAGAAGTGGATGTAAATTATTTTCAATAAAAACAGATAGTGGTTCCGTAACCCATCCCTTACCCGAGACTATGGGATGCATAGGTGGTACTAACAGATTCTTATGTACCTTGGGTAATCCATATATCTCAGGAATTGGATGATTGGATGGGAAATGGGAAATTCACCCCGGGGATCATTTCTGTGGCTCTGCTCGACAGGGGCACAGGAAAATAATTTTCTTGGGTGGCGAAAGCCAGGGTACATTTTTTGGCTAGGCTTGTATGGGCCCTAGGGCCGATAGCCTAGTACCTGCCTATGAACCTATGAATGGTGGGATTGCAATACTCAAACTCCTCTTCATTAATCATGCCAGTAATTAACAAATCAAATATTAGAAAAGAAACCTTATCAATGACACTTCGCAATATTGTTAGCTATAGTCTGGTAGGTGGAATCATCATTCAATAGTCGCAACATTTGTTCTACATACAATTGCTTATCCATCACAAAGTACAGTTATGTACCTACCATAAATGTAGATGTTAGAGTGTATACACTGCTGCAGTCATTACACTTGGGTTATCCTGTCGTCAGGCGGTTTCCCCAGTCGGCCGGAGTTCCAAAGTCTTGGTCCGGCGTCGGTTGCTGTCGCCTCCTCCCTGACGTCAGTGCGACAGGGGTATATAAAATGCAGCCGACGCCATTTTCTTCAGTTTTTCTTGCCCCAGATGTCAGGTGTCTCTAAATAGGTAGGCAATTCCAATTGCTAATAAAACATACATAAGAAAAGCAAAAAACAACTTACAGCTACCAGCAAATACTCCCCATAGGTAGTAAGGGTAGAAGACATAGGTACGTACCAGCCAGTAAGAGGGGAAGGAGGGAGGGTAACCTGGACTGCAGCAGTGTATACACTCGAACATCTACATTTATGGTAGGTACAAAACTGTACTATGTTCATCGTGTTACACTGCTGCAGTCATTACACTTGGATAGAATCCCAAAGCTGAGGAAGGGTGGCTGGTTCTATAAGGCATTAGGGGTGGCTATAAGGCCCTGCAGCACTGCAGTGGCGAAGACAGCTCTGGATTTAGAGTACAGAGGTAGATGGTAATGCTTGGTGAAGGTATGTACAGAACTCCAAGTTGCTGCTTCTAAAATATCCTTGGTAGGTACTCCCCTGAGGTAGGCAGTTGAACTGGCTGTTGCCTTAGTGGAGTGAGATCTAATGCTGCTAGGTACAGGTTTTCCATGGTATGTGTAACAGAAACATATACAATGTCCTATCCATTTTGAAATGGTCTGTTTTGAAATGGCTTTTCCCTGTGCTCCTGCAGCATATGCTACCAATAATTGCTCAGATTTTCTGAAAGCTTTGGTTTTGTCCAAGTAGAAGCATAACTGCCTGTGAATGTCCAACGAGTGCAGTAGTCTCTCCCCTTTATTCTGTGGTTTATGATAAAAAGTGGTCAGGTGAATGGTTTGGTTTAGAGCCACACTGGATACCACCTTTGGCATAAAAGTAGGGTTAGTTCTTAAAAAAAACACCCTGTCCTGGTGGAAAATGAGGAAAGGTTCCACTGCCATTAGTGCCTGTAATTCTGAAACTCTTCGTGCTGATGTTATTGCCAGGAGCAGAGCAGTTTTCCAAGAGATGCATTTTAATTCTGCTGTGTTGGTTGGCTCAAAAGGAGGCAAAGGTAGCTTCTCCAAAACAAAGTTGAGGTCCCAAGTTGGAGTAAGTGCTCTACAGGGCGGTCTTATGTTTTTAACCCCTCTGAGGTACTGTTTTAACAGAGGATTAGAGTTGGTGGATCCGTGTTGTAATGAGCAGAGATGGCAGAAGCGTGGATCTTGATGGATGAGAAGGAGAATCCTTTGTCCAGCATCTCAGTTAAGTATTGTAGTATCTGAGGAATGTTTGGGACAAGAGGGTCAAGGCTGTGCGCTTGGTTCCAGGCACAGAATCTCTTCCATTTAACCGAATAGGCTTTCCTGGTACTAGGCCTTCTGGCCTCCAGAATGACATCCATAACAGCTTTGGAGAGAGGCATTGCTTGCTTGACTAAGGAATCTTCCATGCAGCTAAGTTTAAGGTCTTTAGCTGGCTGTGTAGTATTTGTTTGTTGTGCTGAGTCAGCAGATGTGGGATTTGAGGCAAAATCCAGGGTGGTTCTTGTGCTAAGCTCCTTAAGATTGGGTACCTGTGCTGGTGTGGCCAGTCTGGTGCAATCAGGATCATCTTTGGCTCTTCCTGCCTGGCTTTTATGAGTACCTTTGGCAGGAGAGGTAGTGGTGGGAAAGCGTATACTTGTAGGTTCTCCCAGCTGAATGAGAGGGCATCCACATTCCATGCTTGTGGATGGTAACTCCTTGTGCAGAATTTTTGTAGCTGGCAGTTTATTGGGGATGCAAACAGGTCTATGTCCGGGCTCCACCATTTCTGTGTTATCATTCTGAATATTTGTGGATTCAACTCCCATTCGTGGGGATCCATGACATTTCTGCTTAAGTCGTCTGCCAGTGTGTTTTTCTCTCCTGGCAGGAATTGTGCTTGCAGATGAACTTGAAGGTTTATAGCTGTGTTCCACAAGGTCGTAGCTTGTCTGCATAGGGGGTAGGAGTGAGTGCCCCCTTGCTTGTTTATGTACCACATAACTGGTGGTGTTGTCTGTCTTTAGTAGTAGTTGTCCTGGATGCAGCAGGTCCTTGAAAGCTATAAGCGCATTTTGTACAGCTAGGATCTCTTTTTGATTGATGTGAAGATGCCTTTGTTCTGCGGGCCACGTGCCCTGAATACATTTGCCTGCCATGTGTGCTCCCCAGGCGTAATCAGATACATCTGTTGTCAGTGTTTGCCTGGCTGTGGGTTGTGTAAAAGGCTGTCCCTTGTTGAGGTGACAAGCTTGAGCCCACCATTGAAACTCTTGTTGAAGGCAAGGGATTAGTGGTATAACGGTTTCCAAACTTTGACAGTGTTGAGACCATACATTCTTTAGGTACCATTGTAGTTTCCTCATATGCAGTCTGGCATATGGAATTAATAAGCAGGATGCCATGTAACCCAAGGCCTGCAGAATTTTTCTTGCAGGGAGTTGGGTCTTTGTTGCCATCAATTGAAAGTACTGAGTCAGTTGTCCTTGTTTGTCTGGCGTGAGATAAGCCATCCGGGCCGTTGTGTTCAAGCTGGCATCCAGGAATATAATCTCTTGCGAGGGCACTAGTTTTGATTTCTTTTTGTTTACTGTGTACCCCAGGCAACTAACTTTTTTACAAATGCCAGATGCTGTAGAAGAATGTTCTTGCTCTCTGCTTGAATCAGGCAGTCGTCCAGGTACGGATAAATTTGAATTCCTTTCTGTCTGCAAAATGCAATTACTGGTGCCAGGCACTTTGTGAAGACCCTGGGCACAGTAGATAACCCAAAGGGAAGTGCAGAGAATTGGTAGTGTATTGAACCAGCTATGAATCGGAGGTATCTTCTGCAGTTTTGTCTGATAGGGACATGCAGGTATGCCTCTTTGTGGTCCAAAGTCACGAGCCAAGCTTTCTTGCCAAGCATGGGAAGAAGCTGCTGTAATGTCAACATTTTGAATTTCGGAACATCCAGGTAAGCGTTTAGAGATGAAAGATCCAGAATGGGCCTCCAGGCTTTGTCCTTTCTGGGTACCAGAAAGAGTCTTGAGTAAAATCCTTGTCCTTGCTCCTGTGATGGTACCTTTTGAATAGCTCTCATATCCACGAGTGCCGTAATTTGTTTTTGAGCCTCTGCCCATTGATTTGGTGGCAGATTTGGCATTCCTTTTAACCTTGGCAGAGTGTGAAAGTGGAACCTGTAACCTTGAAATACAATGTTGAGAACCCATTTGTCTTTGGTGATCATTTGCCAATTGTGGTAAGAGAGAGACAGTTTTCCTACCAAGGGGGCTGCCAAGAAGGGTTTGGCAGCTGTAGTGGGAAGTCATTGGAGCTGCGCTTTATATGGTTGGGGCCTGTCTTCCCCTTCTTTCTGGCCTGATGCAACCCATTGTCAAAGCCTGTAAGGACCTTGTGTTTGACCTCTACCTCTTTGACGTCTGTATCTTCCCCTGAGGTCTTGTCTGTAATTGGAAAGGACCAATTCTTAGTTGGCCAGTTTTAGGAGGCTGAACCTGTAAGAAATCCTTCACAGTTTGCATAGATTTTGCCTTATCCTCCATTTTCTTTAATCTGCCTTGACTCGAAATAACACATCCTGCTGCAAAGGTGCATCCAATAATTTTGCTTTAAAATGATCTGGTAACGCATGTTCTTTTAACCAAGCATGTCTTCTAATGACAGAGCCTGTAACTGCTGCTCTGCAGGAGGCCTCTAGAGAATCAAAACCACATTGCAAAGTATGCTTTCCCACCTGTTCAGCTGCATGCAATAAATCCTGCATTTCTTTAAAATTAGGAGGATCTGATTCTGGAAGCATTTTTTGTTTTAACTGAGACAGTAAACATTGCTGATATTTTAGCACGTGAAACTGGCAATTTAAGGCTCTCATTGCTAAAGTTGCAGACATATATACTTTCTTTCCCCATCTGTCTAATGCTCTGGAATCTCTGTCAGAGGGACCTGGATTCTTGGCTAATGAGGCCTTAACTCCTTTGGGACCCTGAGAAATAGTTTCAGGGTCAGCTACAGGGCTTTTATACAGAAATGTATGCGAGTCAGGGACTCTGTAGTATCTGTCAGGTTTAACAGGGGCTGGAGGTAAGGAATCAGGATTTAAGCTGGATTCAGTATACACATCATCCACAATATCTAACACTGGCGGAATAGTAAGGGGTCTGTGTTGAGGTAATAAAAGGAAGTCTCTGAGCCTTTTCTTTGATTCTGAGTAATCCTGGCCTTCCAAGTGGAAATGCTCCCTCATGGTATGTAGGGTTTCCCCAAAGGAGTAGTCCTCAGGCGGTGAGGCTGATTGAATTGAATCCTCAGCATCAGAATCCTCATAAGGGGGTAAAGAGTATCCTAGGTCTGAGGATGAATCTGAAGAGATGGACACCTGGTCGGATGAGTCATAGTCTGCATCCTGTCTAGGCCTTTTATCAGGAGGGGGATGGGACCCCCTGATCAGAGCAATTAGGTCTTCGGCCATTTTGAGCATTTGTTTCTTAGGCATGGAGGCCTGTCCTGGAGAATGCTGTATTTCTTTCTTTGACTTTAAAGGAGGCTTAGACTCAGCTGAGGGTTTAATGATTAACTAAGTAGGTCTGAAGACACCCTCTGTAGCTGTGGGTTGCTCAGCTACTCCGGATCCCTCTGAAAGGTTAGTCTCAATAGGCTGAAGAACTTGAGCGTCCGAAGGCCCAGTCATCTCCACGTGGGAGTCAGCGAGGCGGCTTGTGGTTCTACAGAAGCAGATGTCAGGGGCTGCGAAGGCGCCTTGCTGAAAACCGGAGAACCATCTATTGGCCTAGAAGAGGCTTTGTTGTCAGTTTTGGGCCTCTGATGCCCATCCCTGTCTTTGCGCTTTTTGTGTATTCGGGTCGTCGGAAGTTCCAACGGCATGGTATAATTGAATTTTCTACCAAAATAATGTCGGCCAAAATCAAACCAACGTTTAATAGTGCGCTTGTTAAACCTAGCACAAAACCGACAACCAGTGACGTTGTGGTCTGGGCCTAGGCATGGGATACAATAGGAATGGAAATCCTTATGAGGTATTTGCTTACCACAAGAAATACAGTTATTAACTTTTACTGACATCGGTCTGAGGCAAGAAAATGTTTCCCCAACGGGGTACTTAGCTTTGTAGAAGACTTCGGTTCTGGATTCGGAATGAAAATCTCAGGAGACCGGCACTTGCGAACTGCTTTTGCTTCGGGCACCGCGCGGCAACTAAGACAGAAGAAAATGGCGTTGGCTGCATCTTATATACCCCTGTCGCACTGACGTCAGGGAGGAGGTGACAGCAACCAATGCCGGACCAAGACTTTGGAACTCAGGCCGACTGGGGAACCGCCTGACGGCAGGATAACCCAAGTGTTATGACTGCAGCAGTGTAACACGATGAACATCAATCCCACCTCCCTTGTCCGCTGGTCTTATCTCAATAGGATGCATACGTTTTAGTTCCATCATAGCATAGTATTCATCTCTACTTAAATTGTGAAATGCATGAGAGTTGTGATTATTACTAACATCCAACATTTCCATCAATTGTTGGTCACATACATCAATAAAGGTATGTATGACAGCATGACTCGGTGGTATAAATGTACTAGGTTTTTTTTTAAAGTATTCACGGTCATTTGAGAACTATTACCAAAAATAGTTTTCAGCGTTAAGGTCCAGCCAAAAAGTTTGAGGTCTTTAATTACTTCTGTTATATCAGCCTTCCTCGCTGGAAGTTTAGTTTTATTTGAATAAATTCCCCAGCTGTGGTACTGTTGGTGGTTCTATATTTGCTGTCTCAAGATTTTTTCACTGACAGTTTTGTACTTTGAAAGGATTCTCTGCTTTTATTTACATTTTTTCTCCTCTCTAACGTAACATGGCAGAAGGGAAGATTGTGACCATTGCAACTGAGCTGAACAGCGATGCAAACTTGAATAATGGGTTTAAGACTTCATCCACAGAACGCCTGAATGGGCTTCTGTCAACAAATGTGAATCCCCTATTAAATGTAGGGTTAAGAATATCGGATGCAGTTAATGACAACAACCTTGAACAGTTTAATGATTTTAACGCCATTTACAGAGACCTGGAGAATACGTTCTACAAGTTTAAATGACTTCAGCGGCAACGCTTCCACCTTGAGGCTTGTCTACAGCAAAATCTTGTTCCCAGAGGGTTACGTGGGTTAACCATGCCCACGTATGGGCAAACGTATCCAGAACTTTTAAGGTGCTGGCAGGTTATCAATTGAGAATGTAGTTCTAAGTATCTGCATCTATTGATTGAATTTTTTCGCCCACAAGAAGATGAACTAGCTAAAGATATTAATACCATCTATGGTAATATCGTCGACAACTATCCTGTGCAATTAGTAGGCACCAAGATCGAAACTCTACATGAAAATATACTGAACTACGAGAAAAGACTTTCAGCAGTCAAAAAGTACAGTTTTGTACCTACCATAAATGTAGATGTTCGAAGATCCACATTGCTGCAGTCCTTACATATGGGTAGTCCGCTGTCCTCGGTCGGCCCGAATACCAAAGTATTAGGCTGACGTCGGTCATGGGCGCTCAGATCTGACATCAGAGCGTCAGGGTATAAAAGCGCATGACCGACGTCATATCCTCAGTCTTTTCTTGCCCCAGATGTCAGAAGGCCCTAAAAGAAAGGCCACAGCCCAAAAACAGGATACCTCCCAAAAACCTGCCCAACAACAACCATCACCCAAACCATATAACCATGCCAAACTACAGAGGGGAAGGAAGGAGGGTAAATTGGACTGCAGCAATGTGGATCTTCGAACATCTACATTTATGGTAGGTACAAAACTGTACTATGTTCTTCATCTCACATTGCTGCAGTCCTTACATATGGGTAGAATCCCAAAGCAGAGGTAAAGGGAGGATGGCAAAATCATAAAGCATTAGGGCTGCTAAAATGCCCTGTAATATTGCAGTGGCAAATCCAGCCCTAGACTTAGAATAAAGAGGAAGGTGGTAATGCTTGGAAAAAGTATGTACTGAACTCCAAGTGGCTGCTTCCAAAATATCTTTTGTAGCTACCCCCCTTAGAAAGGCAGTAGAAGTGGCAGTAGCTCTAGTGGAATGAGGTCTGATTCCAGCCGGAATCTCCTTACCATGATGGGAATAACAGAAAGAAATACAAAACCCAATCCATTTAGAAATAGTTTGTTTTGAAACAGGTTTTCCCGAGAACCCAAAGCAAAAGAAACAAACAACTGCTGAGACTGCCTGAACCCCTTGGTTCTTCTCAAATAATAACGTAACTGCCTGTGAATATCCAAAGTATGCAAAATCTTCTCCCCTTTATTTTGGGGGTTTGCATAAAAAGTAGGCAAATGAATAGTTTGGTTCAAGGCCACACTAGAAACCACTTTAGGCATAAAGGAAGGATTAGTGCGCAAAGATACCCTATCCTTATGAAAAATCAGGAAAGGTTCCACTGCCATAAGGGCCTGTAATTCAGAAACCCTTCTTGCAGAGGTAATGGCCAACAAAAAGCAGTCTTCCATGATAAATACTTTAACTCGGCAGTAGCTGCAGGCTCAAAAGGTTGTAGAGTAAGCTTTTCCAACACAAAATTGAGATCCCAAGCAGGAGTAGGAGCTCTACGTGGGGGTCTTATGTTCTTTGCCCCTCTAAGAAATTGCTTAAACAAAGGATGGGAAAATAAAGGAGGGTCACAGTCATAGTGAGCAGAAATGGCTGCAGCATGAACCTTTATCGAGGAGAAAGACAAACCCTTGTCCAATAACTCAGTAAGATATTGAAGAGAAACGCTTAAATCAGGCTTGGAAACATCAAAGTCCTTCGCTTTGCTCCAAAAAAAAAATCTCCTCCAAAAAAAAATCTCCATTTATCAGCGTAAACTTTCCTTGTACTAGGCCTTCTGGCCTCCAAAATAACATTCAAAACTTGTTGTGGAAGCTGAGACCCTCCAGGGTCTAAAACAGAATATGCCAAGCTGTGAGATGCAGAGACTGAATCTTGACATTGAGGAAGTGATTGCCCTCCTGAGACAAAAGATGCGGAATCAAAGGCAGAGGCTATGGAGGCTCCCGTACCAAACTCCTCAGTAGTGGGTACCAGTGCTGTCGAGGCCAATCCGGCGCTATCAGAATCATGGATGGCTTGTCTATTCTGGCCTTCAGGAGTACCTTGGGAATGAGAGGCAGAGGTGGAAAGGCATAGACATGAAGAATGCTCCAACTGAATGATAGAGCATCCACCTTCCAAGCTGTGGGATGAAACATTTTTGTGCAAAACTTTGGCAACTGGTAATTTAGTGGAGAAGCGAACAGATCTATGTCTGGAGTCCCCCATAACACTGTCAACTTTTGAAACACATGAGGATCCAGTTTCCACTCGTGAGGATCCACAATTTGTCTGCTCAACACATCCGCTAAGGAGTTCTGTGCTCCTGGTAGAAACCTTGCCTGAAGATTGAGGTGCAAACTGAGAGCAGTCTCCCACAAAATCATCGCTTGCCTGCAAAGAGGGTACGAATGGGCTCCCCCTTGCTTGTTGATGTACCACATGACAGTAAGTGTTGTCTGTTTGAATCAACACCTGTCCTGGGTGAAGTAAATCCTTGAAAGCCATCAATGCAAATTGGACTGCTAACATCTCCTTCAAGTTGATATGCAAATGTTGAAGTCTGACAGGCCACGTGTCTTGCACCCATTTTCCATTGAGGTGTGCTCCCCAAGCCTTGTCCGAGGCATCTGTCGTTAGAATCTGACTCGCCTCTGGTGGGGTCACAGAGAGTCCCTTGTTTAGGTGACATTCCTGAGCCCACCACAAAAATTCTTTCTGAATGCAAGGTATTATCTGAATGACAGTGTCTAGATCTTGGCAGTGTTGTGTCCATACATTTTTGAGATACCATTGAAGCTTCCTCATATGCAGTTTGGCATTGGGAAGCACCAGAATACAAGATGCCATGAACCCCAAGGCTTGAAGGACTGTCCTTGCAGTCAGCCTGGACTGTAGAGACATTTGATGGAAATAAAGAGAAAGGCTTCTTTGTTTGTCCGGGGTCAAAAGGCCATCTGGGAAGCTGTATTCAGTCTCACACCCAGAAAGCACATGTCCTGAGAGGGTACTAGACTGGACTTTGTTTCGTTCACAGAATACCCTAGGCATCTTAACACTACCATCACATACTGTAGATGATGCAGAAGTTCGTCTTTGTGTTGTGCAATAATCAGGCAATCGTCCAAATAAGGATAAATCTGTATTCCTCTTAACCTGAAAAAGGCTATCACTGGAGCCAGAACCTTTGTGAACACTCTGGGCGCAGTAGATAAGCCAAAGGGCAATGCAGAGAACTGATAATGTAAATTTCCAGCCCGAAAACGCAGGTACCTCCTGCAACTGGGCCTGATAGGAACATGAAGATAAGCCTCTTTGAGATCCAGAGTTACCATCCAGTGATCTTTTCCCAACAGAGGTAAAAGCTGTTGTAGCGTCAGCATTTTGAACTTTGGAATATCCAGATAAGTGTTGAGGATAGATAAATCCAAAATTGGTCTCCACGTGTTCCCTTTCTTTGGTACTAGAAACAGGCGAGAATAAAATCCTAGTCCCACTTCTGACAAAGGAACTGGCTGTATAGCTCCTATTTGAAGAAGTAAAGAAATCTGCTTGTGAGCCTCTATCCTTTGCCGAGGAGGAACGTCTGGCATGCCTTTGAAAGGAGGCAATGTATGGAAATAGAACTTGTAGCCTCGGTTTATAAATGTCCAATACCCATTTGTCCTGGGTGACTAAAAGCCAGTTTTGCTTGAAGAGTGCTAACTTTCCTCCCAAAGGAGCTGCCAGGGAAGAAGAATCTGGCAGCTGAAAATGCAGGTCATTGGGCCTATTCTGAAAGGACTGGCCCCTGCCCTCACCTGCAGATTGTGCAGGTGAACTCCAAGTTCTAGGCCTGAATGTACTGTGAGCTCTGCCCCTGCCACGTCTAGATCTACTCCTAGACTGAGAATCAGAAGAAGGGTAGGTCCACCCCTTAGTAGGCCAATTTCTACTAAACTTTGGAGGTTGCACCTGCAAAAAATCTTTAACAGTCTGCATGGACTTAGCCTTGTCTTCCATTTTCTTCAAAACCGACTCCACAGGGGGACCAAACAAAACTTCAGACCGTAAAGGGGCATCCAGAATTCTAGTTTTAACATGCTCGGACAAATTCTGATCCTTAAGCCAGGCGTGCCTACGAAGAACTGAACCAGTGGCAGCCACCCTAGAAGAGGCCTGTACAGCATCAAAACCACACTGCAAAGAATGCTTACCCACCTGTTCAGAGACATGTACTAAATCCTGCAATTCTTTACACTCTATGCCCTCTGCCAAAGCATCCACTTTAGATTTTAGCTGAGAAAGGAGGAAATTCTGATATTTCAACATATGAAACTGGCAATTTAAAGCCCTCATTGCTAAAGTAGTAGAGGTATACACCTTCTTACCCCATCTATCCAAAGCTCTAGCTTCCTTATCTAGAGGAACCGGATTCTTTACAACAGAAGCTCTAACACCCTTAGGCCCCTGACTAATAGTTTCTGGGTCAGCCCTAGGACTCTTATACAGATATTTATGAGCCTCCGGCACCCGGTAATACCTGTCCGGTTTAACTGGCGCAGGAGGCAAAGAATCTGGATTAAGGGAAGCCTCCGAGAAAACATCTTGAACAACATCCAAAACAGGAGGTATAGCCAAGGGTCTATGCTGTGGTAAAAACAAGAATTCCCTAAGCCTCTTCCGTGAATCAGAGAAATCCTGTCCTTCCCACTTAAAATGCTCCCTCATGGAATGCAGAGTTTCTGAAAATGAAAAATCCTCTGGAGGAGAAGCAGAAGGAGTGGAATCCTCTGCATCAGAATCCGAATAAGGGGGAAAATCTTGAATATCTTCAGCAGAAGAGACTGAGTCATCTGAGGCCTGATCCAAACTTTCCAACTCTGGCTCCAACCTGGGCCTCTTATCAGGAGGGGGCATAGAACCTCTAATTAAAGAAATAAAATCTTCTGCCATTTTAAGCATGTGCTTTTTAGGCACAGACCCTGAAGTACCTGGAGGGACACCAGAGGAAGGCAAAACAGACCTGCCCTTAGAAGAAGCCTTAGAAATAGTAGCAGAAGGCCTAACCACCTTAGGCATAGAAGGGAGAACAGTAACCTGAGAGGCCCCTTCAGCTTGACCTGACTCCTGTGAGGCCACATCCTGCAAAATCAAAGTTTCCCCCTGAGACTCAACAGAAACTTCAGCCGGATCCACCTGCTCCACTGTAGTTTCTGCAGGACCGGCGTCCAAAACGGACGAATCAATCTGTCTAGGTTTCAAGGATTTGTCTTTGCGCTTCTTCGTGGAAGCGGGCGTCGGAGGATCCGACGGCATATTATAATTACACCGCTTACCAAAGACTAACCTAGCACAATCTAACCTTCTTTTTATAGTGCGCTTATTAAACCTAGCGCAAAACCGACACCCGACTACGTTGTGGTCCGGTCCCAAACAAGGAATGCAAAGAGAGTGATAATCCCTATGCGGTATCGGTTTCCTACAAGAAATACAATTATTCACTTTTTCTGACATCCGGAATTAACTGAGGCAAGAAAAAACAAAAATATTCCCACGGGTACTTAGCCCAACTTGGTTTCGGTCTGAAACTCAGAATACGAAAATTTCAGAACGCCGAACGGCACTTGCAACGCTACTTCTGCATCGGACCATGCGGCAAAAAAGACTGGGGATATGACGTCGGTCATGCGCTTTTATACCCTGACGCTCTGATGTCAGATCTGAGCGCCCATGACCGACGTCAGCCTAATACTTTGGTATTCGGGCCGACCGAGGACAGCGGACTACCCATATGTAAGGACTGCAGCAATGTGAGATGAAGAACATCCTGCAAATTGAATAGGGATTTCAATGATTTCCAATGGTGTAACGTGTTCTCTTGGGCGAGGGGAACCCCCCCCTAGGAGTGACACTAGACAGACAGCCCTATCATAACCTCTACATGTTCAACGTCACGACAATGTTATTTTAAATGAAGGTTTGGGAGACACACCCACTTTGACTCATTCACTACATGCAGGAAGTAGCAATGTAACTAACAGCTACGCTAGCATTACAGAAGGTTCTACGAGGCCAGTAGATAGTTTTAACGTGAATAAATTGCTACCTGACAGCAATAATACCCAAATAGTTAAATCTAAGGATACTAGAAACCTGCAGACACTTCATATTGGTTCGTCTCATGAACTTTGTCCAGTGGATAACGTGAATCGTTTTTTACTGGAGGATCCCCTGCCCATCAGGGGACGCTCTATGAATCACAGTCAGCAGAGACCGCTGAGTGCAGAGGGGCAGGACAGGAAAAGGTTCAGGAAAGTCTAATTTTTTTTTAATATCTCATCCCACTCTCTGACAGATAACCAGGTGAGACTTTTGAATAAAAGGCTTAGTTTTGTTCCAGCGAGGTAGACTGATATAACAGAAGTAATTAAAGACCTCAAACTTTTTGGCCAGAACTTAACGCTGAAAACTATTTTTGGTAATAGTTCTCAAATGACCGTGAATACTTTTAAAAAACCTAGTACATTTATACCACAGAGTCATGCGGTCATAGATACCTTTATTGATGTATGTGACACACAATTGAGGGAAATGTTGGAGGTTAGTAATAATCACAATTCACAATTTAAGTAGAGATGAATACTATGCTACGATGGAACTAAAACGTATGCATTCTATTGAGATAAGACCAGTGGACAAGGGAGGTGGGATTGTTGTGATGGATAAGCAATTTTATATAGAACAAATGTTGCGACTATTGAATGATTATTCCACCTACCAGACTATATCTAACAATATTGTGAGAAGTGTCATTGATAAGGTTTCTTTTCTGATATTTGATTTGTTAATTACTGGCATGATTAATGAAGAGTTGTTTGAGTATTTTTCAGTCAGCAATCCCACCATTCCGGAGATATATGGATTACCCAAGGTACACAAGAATCTGTTAGTACCACCTATGCGTCCCATAGTCTTAGGTCACTTCTAGTTAATTGTGAGTGTGTGTTAAGAGATTCCAAGGCATTTCTTGAAACCCTTAGGATGAAATGGGCAGAGAAGGACATAGATCACGGCTGTTTTTTTTTTTTTTTTTTTTTTTTTTTTTTTAGTAACGATGGATATAGAATCATTGTTTACTGTAATCCTGAATGAATGGGGGATTGAGAGTATTAGAGAACTACTCCATAGTGTTGAGTTCAGTAAGAACAAAGGTGACCTAATTTGTGCCCTACTGGATATAGTGCTAACGTTTTTCCTGTTTCAACATCAGAAATACCTACAGAAGATGGGCGTGGATATGGGCACAGCTTGTGCCAATAGCTACACCAACCTTTCTTTGGTTCAATGGGAATGCACATATGTACTGGCA
>NC_056731.1:366565894-366575785 GCF_019279795.1 Protopterus annectens
CAACTTTCAGCAACGCTTAGACAGCAGACACAAAGATGTATCCTGCTCTTGGTTAGAGCAACACCAAAAAGCATTCGATGTCCTGAAACAGATAATTGCTAGTCTACCAACTCTCAGATACTATAATGTTCACAAGCCTTTTACTCTCATGTGATGCTTCGAAATTTGGTCTTGGTGCAGTCATTCTACAAGAGGATCAACCTGTTACCTATGCACTGACAACTCTTACCCAAACTGAAATGCAGCATGCCCAGATCGAAAAAGAGCTTTTGGCAAAATTGTGTCTGCATGTTCAATGTTCCATGATTATGTTTATGGTAGACCTATCCAGATCAAAACAGACCACCAACCTCTAGTCACCATCTTGAGAAAGCCTATGCATTCAGCTCCAGCCAAATTGCAATGCATGATGTTGAGAATGCAAAGTATAATTTCACCTTTGTCTACAAGAAAGGCAAACCTCTTTATCTTCCTGATACATTATCCAGATTGCCCAAGATCGCCCAGAAACACTGCAAAACAGCATGAGAATGAGAACCTTGATTTTGGAGTCATGGAAGTGAGAAACTTTTCTTCCACACATCTTGATGAGCTAAGAGATCACATAGCTACAGATCCAGTTTTAGAGACTCAACCATTTTATCAATCAAGAATGGCCATCAAAGCAATCCAGTTTACCTCAAGAACTGCAACCTTATTTTTCCATACAGAGAGGAGATTTTGTCTGACAATGGTATCATTATGAAAGGTCTGCAAGTAATTTTTCCAAAGTCCTTACAACAAGAGTATATTACTATCTTGCATCGTGGTCACCCAGGAACGGACTCCACCAAAAGAGTGAGAGGTCTAAGCATTTTGGCCTATGTCACAAGACATTAAGAGAGCACTTTTATCTTGTTCCATGTGTAAAAACAGTACAAAAAGCCACATCAACAGAAGGAACTACTTTAGTTAAACCAGATTCCTGAACTAAAGGCCGGGAGGTTGGAGTAATGGTCAAGGTGTTTACTTCACAAACACAAGGTACTGGGTTTGATTCTCACTAAAGAGAAATTGGCTAAGCTTAGAAATGACCCACAAGGCAGTTAGCCTAGTATTTACCTATGAACTACCTTGGTCGACAGTAGCCACTAACATTTTAGAGTGGAAAGATCAACATTATTTGGTGTTAGCAGACTCTTACTCCAATTGATTTGAGATTGACGTAATTCCCAACATAGCATCCAATACTGTAATTCTGCAGTCCATGGTAGCCCACACAAAGTTATTTCTGACAATGGCGCACAGTTTACAAGCCAACAGTTCAAAAGATTTGCTGAAGAATGTGACTTAACTCATGTCATGAGTAGCCCTGAGGAACTGCAGTCAAATGGTTTGGCAGAAGGTGCAGTTCAAAGTGCAAAACAGTTACTAGAGAAGTCAAGAAGAGACCATAGTGATGTTTTCCTGAATCTCTTGACTCAGAAATATTCCTAGTGATAAACACCTTGGTTCACCTACTCAGAGACTTCTCTCGAGAAGAACCAGAGCCACATTACCAATCAGCAGTCAACTGTCGGTTCCATAGGTCAATAACAGATCAGTGAAAACCAATTTGTTGAAGTATCTTACCCAGAAGTCCTACTACAATAAGACCATCAAACTGCTCATTCCATTATGAGAAGGAAAAGTAGTAAGGATGCAAATGTCCAAAAGTTATGATCAGAGTGGTGTCGTAAAGCATATTCGCCGAGAGCCAAGATCGTACATTTTGGAATCACAACGAGCAGAGTTTAGGTGGAATCAGAAACATTTGAGACCAGTGTCGAAGCCTATACCATAGTACATAGCCTGTGAGAAAGACAAGCAAATTATCCAGTGTTCCAATTCCAAAGGGCGTTCCAGAGAATATTCCTGTTCTTGTGACGAATCCAGCAAGTTGTTCACCGAAGACTGTCCCTGCTGCTAAATTCAGTCCAGATTGTTATGTTACAAGACCCAGTTACATCTACAGACCACGTAACAGATGCAAGGCAACTTGGACATGAACATTGTGTTTTGTTTCTAATGTCTATAATAATGCATGTCTAACTCATTTCTAGTAAGGGCAATCTTTTTAAGAGGGAATTTAAAGACAGGAATTAGGAGGAGGAATTACTGGCAAGCATGACTTTTGGTAATGCGGAATACTGATGCCAAACCTTAATTTAGTAGCGATATTAGATCAATGAATACATCTGATTCCAGGCACACACTGTTATTCTACCACTTATAGTAGGTATGATAGGGTGAGGAAAACTATTATGGATAATTGGGGTATTCTGAGAACTATGCCGGAATTAGAAGAGACCGTGGGTATTAAGCCTAGATCTGATTACCGTAATAGCTCAAATTTAAAACAGATTTTATGCTATAAGGATACTAAACTCACTATAACATCTGGAAAATCTAATAAGATTGGTACTTATCCCTGCTACAACTGTTACTGCTGTAATGCCATTAATAAGGATTGAAGTTTCGTACATCCTGTTACAAAGACTTTTTATTATTTTAAATGTTTTTCCAGTTATAATTCTACTTGTGTTATATATCTAGCTACTTGCGAAGTATGTCCAGGTATTTATGTTGGCAAGTCCACAATACGCTTAAAAGATAGGATAACTGAGCATAAAAGTCAGAGATTAGAAGGAAGTTTTAACTAATGCAATAGCTAAACACATCAGTGACAATGGCCCTACACACATTTTTAATTTTAGGGTTACAGGTTTAGTCAACAAGAATATAAGGGGCAGTGCTTTAAACAACAGACTTAAAGAAAATGAATGAATCCTGCATCTGCAGGCTGACCACCTGCCAGGTATTAAATCAAACTATAAACCATTAAACCTGTTCTTATGCATAAAACCTATATGTCTGCAATAATTTTTTTTAACTTGATTGTATAATTGTTTTTATGTTATTATTGGCTGCACTTTTCAGGATATGAGTATTTAATGACTGTGCAATGGAATGATTTTAACTTGCACTGCTGAAGGGTTGCTTATGAACCCAAAAGCTTTGCTGTATCTATTGTTATACGGTATGTTGTTGAACTCCTTATACGGATACACCAACTTCTCAGATAAAACAAACTACAGGTCAAACTAGCCAAAAACTTTCCTTTCTCTGTTCTGCTCTGTCTCCTAATGGGGAAATGCACTCCTGTATGTGGGGGGTATAGGCTAAGTTTCGTTCTGAAAAAGACATTACAGAGGGCAATCTTGCAAATTAGTTTGCATGTGTTACATCTGACGTCTAACACCCTCTGCTAGAAATAATCCCAAGCAATCCTCTCCATGAAGTCATATTTGGAGTTCAAAAGGCAAGAGCTGCTGAAATTCCAAGACTAGTTATTGCTAGTCCCAGAATAACAAGAGTGAAAAGGCAGACTTAAAAAATATCAAGTCTAAGATTGATGTTCATCAGAATAGTCACCATACCTTGGAGAAAAGGGATCTTGGAGTTGGTAAACAAGTTTGGGAAAGGGGAGGGTTGTGCCCTGGAAAGAAACTTTAAAGGAGAAAAACAATATTTGACATTCTCTTTTCTCCCATATCTTTTGGTGGTTCCCCCCAGCAATTCAAGGGTTCACTATTAAAAGCCTTGACCTTTCAGTAGGGAGTCAGCAAACACTCAGTCAAGTCCAAAACTGCACAGGTGTCAAATGAAGCCACATCCTGAATCGTGAACCAAGCAATAATGCTTCCTTGAAGGTGCAAACCATGCACCAAGCAAGTGATGACAAAAACGACTGCAAAAGATGCATTCCTGAAAGAGACTAGGAAAAGTACAGTGCACTTACCATAAGTGTAGATGTTAGAGTGTATTCACTGTTGCAGTCATACTTTGGTTATCTGCCTGCAGGTAGCCCTCAGTCGGCCCCAATACCAGAGTCTGGGATTTCTGCGGATGCAGTCGCCTCTTCCATGACGTCAGGTCATTAGGGTATAAAACATGCAGCAGACGCCATTACATCAGTTTTTCTTGCCCCAGATATCAGGAGCCCCCAAAATAGGAAGTAATTACATGGTGTGGAACACCTCCAGTAAAAAGTAAATACCATAGTCATAAGATATGACCAAAAAGGGATAGTTAGAAAGTCTAGAAAAGTCAGGGGGCTGGAGGGAGGGTAACCAGGACTGCAACAGTGAATACACTCGAACATCTACATTTATGTTAAGTGTACACAACTGTACTATGTTCTTCATGTTTCACGGTTGCAGTCATCACACTTGGGTTGATTCCCAAAGCTGAGTAAGGGTGGAGGCAGTCAAGAAGGATTAGGGCTACCTAGCAAGCCTTGTAAGACTGCTGTGGTAAAGACAGGTATGTGGTAATGCTTGGTGAAGGTGTGTACAAAACTCCAGGTTGCAGCTTCCAGGATGTCCCTGGTAGGGACTCCCCTGAGAAATGCTGCAGAAGTTGAGGTAGCCCTAGTGGAATGAGTTCTGATCCCCTGTGGGGTAGGTTTGCCATGGTGTTTGTAGCAGAAATGTATGCAGTGTGCTATCCATTTGGAAATGGTTTGCTTTGAAATGGCCTTGCACTCTGCCCCTGCAGCAAAACTGACTAGCAACTGCTCAGATTTTCTGAAAGGCTTAGTCCTGTCAAGGTAGAACCTGAGCTGCCTGTGTATGTCCAAGGAGTGAAGGATCCTCTCTCCTTTATTCTGAGGTTTAGGGAAAAAGGTTGGTAAATGGATGGACTTGTTTAAAGCCACACTGGATACCACCTTGGGCATAAATGATGGGTTAGGCCTGAGAGAGACCCTGTCAGCATGGAAAATAATGAAGGGTTCCACAGCCATTAATGCCTGTAAGCTCAGACACTCTTCTTGCTGAAGTGATGGCTAGAAGTAAGGCTGTTTTCCAAGAGAGAAATTTTATCTCTGCTGAAGCAGCAGGTTCAAAAGGGGGAAGTGTGAGCTTCTCTAGTACAAAGAGAAGGTCCCAAGGCAGGGAGGGAACTCTCCTCAGGGGTCTTAAATAGTTAGCTCCTCTCAGGAACTGTTTTATCAGAGGGTGAATAAAGAGAGATGGTTCACTGTAATGATCTGAGATGGCCGATGCATCAATCTTAATTGATGAGAAGGATAGGCCTTTCTGGAGCAGCTCTGCTAGGTAATCTAGGATTTGAGGCAAGGAGGGCACGTCTGTGTCCTTTCCTAGAGACCGACTCCAAGAACAGTATATTTTCCACTTTTCTGAAAAGGACTTAGAGTACTAGGCCTTCTGGCCTCAAGGATGACATCCAGCACCCGTTTGCTTAGGGTTGCTAGTGGTGTGTTCAGGGAACACGCCAGGCTGCAAGGTTCAGTGTTTGCAGCACAGGATGCAAAATCAGTCTCTCCTGCTGGGACAGCAGGGAGGGGGGTCTGATGTAGGTGCCAGGGTGGTACTGCTGTCAGACTGCGTAGGAGTGGGTACCAGTGTTGGCGTGGCCAGTCTGGTGCAATAAGGATTGCCCTTGGTCTGCCCTGCTTGATCTTGAGTAGTACTTTTGAGAGGAGGGGCAGAGAGGGAAAGGCATAAAATTGAAAGGTTTTCCCATGTAAAGGATAGGGCATGCACTTGCCATGCTTGGCTTTGGGGATTTCTGGTGCAAACTTTGCTCAACTGATGGCTTTGGGGGGAGGCAACGAGTTCCACCTCTGGTGTCCCCCACCTGTTGATTAGAATTTTGAATGAGTTAGATTCCAGTTTCCACTCATGTGGGTCCAGTAGATTTCTGCTCAAGTCTGCCAGTGAATTCTGTTTGCCTGGCAGGAATTGAGCTTGCAGGGGCGCAAGTACTTGGGCATGGCTGGGAAGGATGATAGACAAGTCATTGTGAACTTTTTCCATAAGGGAGTGGCTTACCACTCCCCGTTTTTCAGGTGGGAGCACTCCATTGCTTAGACCTCTGCATACCCTGAGACTGTAGTCTTGGTGGCCGGTTGCCTGTGGGTTTGGACTGAGAAGGCCTGGGAGGGACTGGAAAGGACCAGTTTTTAGAAGGCCAATGCTTACTGAATCTAGGTGGCTGTACCTGTAAGAAATCTTTAACAGTTTGCATAGATTTAGCTTATTCCTCCATCTTAAGAACTTCTGCTTTTGTGCCAAACAAACATACCTGGTTTAATAGAGCATCTAGTAATTTTGCTTCTGACATGGTCTGGCAAGAATTGTTCCTTCAGCCAAACATGCCTTCTCAGAACAGACCCAATGACAGCAGCCCTGCAAGATGCTTCTAAGGCATCAAAACCACGCTGCAAACTATGTTTGCAAACTTAGTTTGCAAAATGCATTAACTCTTGTAAATCTTTACTTTCTGCAAAATCTGGAAATAACGCCATTTTCTATTTAATTAGTTCCATAATATGCTGCTGGTACTTCAAAATGTAAAAATGGCAATTTAAAGCCCTTATGGCAAGAGTTGCAGAGGTATATACCTTCTTACCCAATCAGTCTAAAGCTCTAGAATCCCTATCCAAAGGGGTAGGGTTTTTGGCTGTAGTAGCCTTAATACCTTTAGGTCCCTGGGAAACGGTCTCTGGATCCGCAGTGGAATTCTTAGAGAGAGCAGTGGAATTCTTAGAGAGAAATTTGTAAGAGTCGGGTACCCTGTAGCACCAGTCAGGCTTTCTAGGAGCTGGTGGTAAAGTATCTGGAGTAAGACTGGATTCCATGAAGACATCTACAATATCTAGGACAGGGGGTATAGCTAGAGGCCTGTGCTGAGGCAAGTATAAAAATTCTACCGAGTCTCTTTTTGGACTGTGGGTAGTACTGGCATTCCCAGCTTGGACTGTGGGTAGTCCTGGCATTCCCAGCGGAAAAGCTCTCTCAAGGTATGCAAGGTTTCACCAAAAGAAAAGTCCTCTGGAGGGGAGACGAGAACAGAATCCTCTGCATCCGAATCCTCATAGGTAGATAAGGGAATGTCCTGGTAAATCGGAAGGATCTGAGTCATCGGACTCATGGTCAGTGGAATCAGAAGGAAAATCAATCCTTATCTTTCAGAGGGGGAAGGATGGTTTCCCCCAATTAAAGTTATAAGGTCTTCAGCCATTCTAAACATTTGTTTCAGTGGCATGGAAGCTTGAGCATGCGCTTTGGTCATCTGTTTTCTAGGCATAGTGTGAACTCTGGGCCTGAGAAACTCGGTAGTTTTAGTCAGAAACTAAGTAGACTGTTTAATCGGAAGGTCAGAATACACCCTCAGAAGCCGGTGCCTGCACAGAGGTTCCGGACCCATCCAAGGTAGAGACATCCACAGGTTCCATAGTTGAAGCATCTCGTGTCATACCAGACTCCAAATGGTTGTCAGCAGGGGCCTGCGAATCTGTAGAAGCAGGCATCAGGGGCTGCGAAAGCACCCGAGTACCAGTGGACTGGTGACTAGCTTAATGAAGCATCGTCTGCAGTTTTGGACCTAAGCAAGCTTTATCCTTACTTTTTTCATAAGATCGGTAGTCGGATGGCTTATCGAAGCCATTTCGGAATACGGAGAACGAGCGAAAGAATTTAGTGACAAAGATAGCCCAACGACGAATAGTTTGGGTGTTAAAACAGACAGTGAGGAACATTATGGTCTAGGCCTAAACAGGTGACGCAGTAAGAATGAAAATTTCTGTGAAGTATTTGCTTTCCACAGGCAAGATAATGGTTTCTGACATCGGTTAGAGCAAGAAAAAAGGATCCCCAAAAGGTACTTGGCTTTAGAAGACTTCAGGTTTGAAACTCGAATGAAAATTTCAGGTAGCGGCCGACCGGCACTTGTGAACTGCTTCTGCTTCAGGCTCCCACGCGGCAAGAAAAGCTGCTGTAATGGTGTCAGCTGCATGTTTTATACTCCTGACGACCTGATGGCATGGAAGAAGCGACAGCATCCAACAAAGAAATCCCAAGACTCTGGTATTAATGCCGACTGGGGGCTACCTGCAGGCAGACAACCCAAGTGTGATGACTGCAACAGTGAAACATGAAGAACATCATCCACACTCCTCGTGGAGTTCTTAGACAGCAGTATTTTCCAGTAAGCAATTAGAGGTCTTTTGGCTAAAAACAATGCAACTAGCAATTTAAATTAAACCAATGCAGGTTCAAAAAATTGGAGTCTCCCACTAAACTAGAGTAAAGGGAGTAGAGAACTGGTCTTCCCGAGTGAATATATGCCCCTTCGGGTACGATCCAAGCGGAAGGTACACAGCAGTAGTACAAAGAACTCTACTCCTCCTAGCACTCTGCTCTTAAAAGGAAAAGTAGAAGATAAATGGATTAAGGACATTTCACCCTCTTTCTGACAGCTGTGCAGCTATCAAAATGCCAGCCATTATAGCATTCAGGTAGAACATCCACAAAATCGCCGTTATCACCTGTTGGACATCTACTCATTTACTAAACTGAAAGAGCAGACTTGGGTTCATACGTAGTTACCAGGCATAAAGTCCAGAAGTCATTTAGGAGCCTAGCCCAATTGCCCTAAAGCAATGTCCGATTAAGTGCCTTGCTCAAAATTACACAGCAAGTAAATGAAAGACAGATGTACTCAAACACTATACCACAAGTAGCAGCCCTTTAAGAGCTTATAGCCTTAATCCTCAGCACCAACTGTCAGAAAAAAAGAATCTAAGAACCCAATGTGAGAACAGAACCTCCAGTCTACTTATCTTCCAGCACCCAAGGCAAGTGTGACATCTGCTGAGCTACTGACACTTCCATTTCAGGCGCATGATTAAATCTGGTTTCTGTTGGTAGTGGTACAACTATTTCAAACAGTTCAGACAGAAAAATGCAGACGCATGGCATTTTCAAAGAATACATGCACTTAATTTTATAATGAATGCTGTGACCCCAGTAAGGGAAGACTTTTCACAAGAATGGCCTAATCCATTACCTATATCTTGGGCTATAACCATCTTTACTGATACAGCTGGAGTGTCACACCAGAGACTAATATACAAAATGGGAAAAAAGGGGTTGATGCAAATGCCAAACACATGAACTCACCCAGACTGTGTGTACTCCTGCATCACGGAGGCAACTCTCTGTACTAGTTGAGCTGTAGGAATAGGCTCCTGGTAAACCAGAAAGTACTGCTGTGCTAACTTTCTGGCCCTCCTCACCAACACCCTAAAGAGGAAAAAGAAAAGAAAAAATAAATAAATAAATAAAACAAATGAGCAAGGTAATACATAAATTCTTGGACAGAAAATTGATAAACCCAACAAAACATGTATTCTGCCTTAAGTTCTGTCCTATGAATTATTCAAGGCAGCAACCTACAACTTAAAAGTTCTGCACATTAAAAATGACTAGCAACAACCTGTGAGAGCACTAAAAAATTACACACACTCCTACAATCTTACAATGGCATAGCAATTTTGTAAATCAGTGAAAATGGTAAACAAAACTGCACTGTGCAGTTTTCTATGGGCACCTAAAAATGTACACATCTACTTCTCTGATCAGCTTTCTGTAGAAACTGCATACTGTCTCTACAAGAAACGCTATACAAGTTCGGATATTTTAATCTTTCAATTCATGATGGTCCTTGATATACTACTCGACTGATAGTTTTCTTAGCTTTCTGATTATTATTCCATACTCTAGGAAATCAGAAATGATGAAATCTTTGTTGTATACATTAGACCCAAGCTAAACTTTATAAACCTTTTTATAAACTCTACAGTTTAGAGAAGATTAACCAGTTGATTGTTGTTTGAAACAATCAGGAAAACTCAATACGATGCGTGTCACGTTCTATTTGTAAGCCATACAATTATCCATTGCATCACAACGTACAATTTTCATTTACAGCTGTTAATGTATAATTACATTATGTTAAAAGTAACTCCAGACCAACTGGTTTCAAGACCCAACCTTGCCAGTT